>NC_137065.1:2347500-2365000 GCF_032717465.1 Coenobita brevimanus | reverse complement strand
GTAAGAAATGAGATGGTGTTACATATTTTTTTAAAACCGAATGGTTGGGTGAGCAAGTAGGTGACGAGAGAGAAGGGTAAGTTGCGGAGAGGGTGGTGATGGATAGATATCAAGTGAAAAATGAAATGTATAGAATTGTTGACTGCTTTTATGGGTAGCGAGAATGAAATGATGGTAAAGAATATAAAAGACAACGAATTGAAGAAAGTAATATATATCTCTGTCTAGTGGTTTTATTAATGGTGGTGATGATGATGTTCATAAAAGTTTGAAGGTTTAACGAGTAAATACAAGAGGGTATTAAAAAAATCTTTGACACATAATCGACCAATATCTTAATTTGTAATATTAGATGATGATTATGATGATGACGATGATGGTAATGATGATGAAGATGGTGGTGATGATAATGATGGTGATGGTGGTAATGATGATGATAATGATGGTGATGGTGGTAATGATGATGATGATGGTGATGATTCAGAAGAGGATTTGTAGTAAAGAAAATGATTATCCTTATGTACTGTAGTATTCACGAGTAGTTTAGTGTGATGATGATGATGATGATGATGCTAGTGATGATGATGACGAGCATTTCAGTGATTGACAGGGGTATTGACGGATGATTTGTAAAGGCTGTAAGGATGGAGAGTTGGATGAACGGATGAATGAGTAGACACAAATAGATAAAAGGATATTAATTGGGAAGGGATTGAGGTATTGTCTCTCTCTCTCTCTCTCTCTCTCTCTCTCTCTCTCTCTCTCTCTCTCTCACACACACACACACACACACACACACACACACACTCAGATATGCCTGTCTTTTTCTTCTCTTTGTTCCTCAGCTTTCAAGTGTGAACAGGGAGAAGAATATGAGAGGAAGGGGGAGGGGAGGAAGAAAGTGGGGAGAGGAGGGTCCGGAGAGAACGTGGAGGAGGGGGAGGGAGTAAGGGGATGAAGAAGGATGGGGAGTGGGAAGGGATAGGGGAGGGGGACGAATATGAAGGTGAGGGGATGAAGAGAGGGAAAGAACAGAATCGGGTGAGGGGAAGGGATAAAGAGAGTGAGAGAGGGGAGAGGAAAAGAGGGTGAGGGGAAGGTGGGGATTTAAAACGAGAGAGAGAAAGAGAGATCGACAGGTGAGGAGTAGAAGGGAGGGGATATGAGATGGGAGAGAGGAGGAGGAAGGGGAGGGTTGGAGAGAGAAGAGACGGTAGGGGAAGGGGTTAGGGGTAGGTGGAGGGAGGAGGGGGTTACACAATGCGAGGTTGAAAAGGTTGAGTTCTTACCTGGCACACAAAGACCCTCTTAATTGAGTCACCCCCTACCCTGCCCTACCTGTGCGCCGGTAAACAAGGTGTGTGTGTTAGAGAGAGAGAGAGAGCGGAGGGGGAGGAGAGAGAGAGAGATTTGGTGTAAGTGAATGTATGAGATAAATAAATAGAGATATAGACTGTGTGTGTGTGTGTGTGTGTGTGTGTGTGTGTGTGTGTGTGTGTGTGTGTGCGTGTGTGTGTGTGCGTGCGCCTTTGTTCTTCCGTAAGCGTATCATTTACTTTTCTTTCTTTTTGGTTGTTTATGACTTTTTTCTCTTCCTCATCTGAGTGCTGTTTTAAAGTTTCTCACCTTTTTTTTTTTCTATATGTCATTTTAATTCTCTCTCTCTCTCTCTCTCTCTCTCTCGTAATCTGTTTCATAATTTTCTCTTATTTCACATATTCGCTCAGTTACTTCTCTCTCATCCTTCCTCTCTTTCCATTTTCCTATCATGCTTTCATTCATTTTACTTCCTTTTCCCCTCCTCCTCCTCCTCCTCCTCCTCCTCCTCCTCCTCCTCCCTCCCTCTTCCTCTCTTTCGTATTCAATTAACTTGTCTTCCTCACCCATGCCTTCTGCCCTTGCTCCTCCCTCCCCTCCTCTTTCTCCTCTTCTCTTTTGATCTCTTCTTCACTACTATCTCCTCTCTCTCTCTTCTCTTCTCTGCTGTTCCCCTCCTCTCTCCTCTTCCATCTCCCCCTCTCCTCTTCTGTACTATCCCACCTCTCTCTCTCTCTCTCTCTCTCTCTCTCTCTCTCTCTCTCTCTCTCTAAGCCTACCTACGCCTCCCTGCCACTGAAAGACCCTTGAAAAAGAATACCCTTAAAGAATATTTTACTGAATCCCTTTGTGTGTGTGTGTGTGTGTGTGTGTGTGTGTGTGTGTGTGTGTGTGTGTGTGTTATGTGCCGTATTTGTGTGTGTGTGTGTGTGTGTGTGTGTGTGTGTGTGTGTGATGTGCCGGATTTGTGTGTGTGTGATTTATTTTTAAGTATTTCTTACAGAGATATTTATGCCTCCAGTGGCGTAGACTAATCTCTCTCTCTCTCTCTCTCTCTCTCTCTCTCTCTCTCTCTTTCAAATCGTGCGTGAGTAATATTTATCGAGTGTTCAGTTGTGTAAGTTAATCTGTTGAAGAGAGAGAGAGAGAATGGGAGTTGAAAGATTTTGGTTGATGTGTGGGTTAATCTGATGATGAGTGGTTAGAGAGAGAGAGAGAGAGAGAGAATGGGGATAGAAAGATGTTATGCGATATGTGGGTTAATCTGGGGATGAGTGGTTAGAGAGAGAGAGAGAGAGAGAGATTAATAATACTCCTAGTAAAGAAAATGAGAGAACTAATATATATATATAGTATTGTATAGATGTTAATACACGTAGTTTGTAAGAAATATTAAAGTTATATCAGTCTCAAAAAATCCTATCATCTTAACCCCCCCTCCCCCTCAAAAAAAAGAGAGAGAGAGAGAGAGAGAGAGAGAGAGAGAGGCTGTGAGGAGAGTAGCCGGGGGGGGGGGGCGAAAAAATTAAGTAGCCTGGAGGGAGAATTGGGAAAAAATATATTGAGTTTAATGAAGACCCTTGTAAAAATTATATTGAAAAAAAAAATCGAAAAATACCTGTAATGAAAAATTTTGAGGCGTTTTATATATGGATATTTTGGGAGGTTTATGTAATGCGTATAAGGAAAAAATGTGAGGAAAAATAGAAGGGAATTTTATGGGAAAATTATCATATTTAGAAGAAAACTTGGACAGACGTTTATAGGAAAAATACGAGTAGTGGGTGAGAGAGAGAGAGAGAGAGAGAGAGACTATATTTTTCTCTCTACCTCCAGACGAGAGACTATATACTTTTCTCTGCCTCCAGGTGAAAGAAAGATAGATAGATAGATTGAGAGAGAGAGAGACTACATATTTTTCTCTACCTCCAGGTGAAAGATAGAGAGAGAGAGAGAGACTATACATTTTTCTCTACTTCCAGGTAAGAGAGAGAGAGAGAGAGAGAGAGTATGTTTTTCTACGTCCAGACGAGAGAGAGAGAGGGAGGTTTTATTTTGCCTCCAGACGAGAGAGAGAGAGAGGGGTTTTATTTTACCTCCAGACGAGAGAGAGAGAGAGAGAGAGAGAGGTTTTATTTTACCTCCAGACGAGAGAGAGGTTTTATTTTACCTCCAGACGAGAGAGAGAGAGGGAGAGAGGTATTATATATTTTTCTCTCTACCTCCAGACGAGAGAGAGAGAGAGAGGGAGGGAGGGAGAGAGAGAGAGAGAGAGAGAGAGAGAGAGAGAGAGATACCGGGTATAATAAATTGAGGATAAACATAAGTCTTCTTTAAAGCATTAAGAAACACATTGTAAGAGAGAAAGAGAAAATTAAAGATACAAAGATTTATGTTGGCCATGTGGAGAGGATGGGCACTGAGAGACTGACAAGGAGAGTGTATGTGAGTGAGGTGGAGGGGGGAGATGGAGGGGTACAGTATGTGAGAGAGAGAGGTGTGAGCTGGGAGCAGGGCAGTGAAATGGCGGGGGACAGGGCGACACGGAGGCGATTTGTGTGTGGGCACTCCTTACGGGTTTAAGGCGTCTGGCAATAGATAGATACATACATATTGGTCTGTAAAATGTAACATATATATATACTGTATCTAAATATGTATTGTTTACATAATTAGATAGATAAATAGATATAGATAGATAATGCAGTGCTATATTTACCCTGTGTTCATTTATTAATTAATTTTTTTAATTGCAGGTAAGTTGGTCAGGTGAAAAAGGAGAGAGAAAACAGTAAGTGAATTTGAGATTAAGTCGAATTAGGTTATTTTTTTTTAGTTATTGCTGGGGTGTTATTCTTGCCTGTGGTTCCTTCTTCCTTGCAATAAAAAAAAAATCAATCCTTTAGTTGTTAGAGTCGAGGAAGGTTATTTTGGTGATTGCAAGGTCATTGAGAACATAAGTCAAGGTAGGGTATTTTGGTGATTGCAGGGCCATTGAGAACATAAGTCGTTAGGTTATTTTGGTCATTGAAAACGTAAGTCAAGTTCGGTTATTTCAGTGATTGCAAGGTCTTTGAAAACATAAGATGGGTTATTTCGGTGATTGCAAGGTCATTGAAAGCGTAAGTCAGAATAGGTTATTTTGGTGATTGCAAGGTCTTTGAAACCATAAATCGAGTTAGGTTATTTCAGTGATTGCAGGGTTATTAAGACCAGTTTATATTTATCCAGGTTTAATGAGGTTATTTTAGAGGTTATTTCAGTGATTGAGGGGTAATTAAGACCACTTTATATCCATTTAGACTTAATGAGGTTATATTAGGTCATTTCACGTCCCTGTCAGGTCACTATCGGTCCTCTCTCTCTCTCTCTCTCTCCCGTCAATATTGGGCCATTCAAGGTATTTCAGGGCTAATTAGGTCTATTCGAAGCCTTATATGTTGACCTAAATCCATCCCACGCCTCCACTCACCCGTAACAGACTTATTCATTTATTTATTTATTTTACATGTGCGAATTTGTAACAGCTAATTCGGTCTATTCGGAGCTTTGTATGTTGATCTAAATCCATCCCACGCCTCCGCTCACCCCTAACAGACTTATATATTTATTTATTTTATGACGTGCGCATTTGTAACGACTGTGTGTGGCTGTGTTTGCTGAAGACGGTGTGTGACAAAATCCACCACATTGTTTTGCAGCCTATGTACTCTTATCTGTTTCTGTCTAGGTGCCTTTAAGAATAGTTACATCTAGTTAAGCAAGTTCTAAGATAGGGATTTGAAGATCGACATAGCAAGAAATGGGTCGGGTGGTGGAGAAGGTGGGATAGCGTTGGTTGGTAGGACAGGATGAGAGGAACATCATGAGGACACACTGAAGAAAAGTTGTGTATGAGAGAGAAATAGAGATAAATAGATAGAGAGTAAGGTAGTTAAATATATAGAGAGAAAGGAGGGGGAAGGGCATAGGTGTGACATTGGTAGCGGGAATAAGTAAGTGATGATTCTTGTTTGTGTGTGTGTGTGAGAGAGAGGGAGAGAGAGCATACAGGTGCGAGCGAGACAGAAGAATGACTCTGAGTGTGACTTTTGTTCAAGCCCTCAGGATTATTGTTACCAGAAGGGCCACACAGTCTACAAGCCTCCCCCCCCCCTCACTATCTATCTATCTATCTATCCATCTGTCTATCTGTCATTCACAATTTCTGTGTATTTGTATATTTGTGTGTGTATATCTTTTTTGTTTACCATTTTCCCTTATCAATAATTTTATGTCTGTAATATCTGAATCTCTCTCTCTCTCTCTCTCTCTCTCTCACACACACACACACACACACACACACACACACACACACACACACACACACTGCCGCCGCCACTCATTTGTACCCTTTTGTAGTTCTACGTAGCCTGGAGTGGAATGGAATGAAGGGGTTGTGGCAGGTTAGAGAGCCGCCAAATGTGCTGTGAGAGAGAGGGAGAGAGAGAGAGAGAGTATAAAATAGGTTGAGAAGGCAGTTGGTTAAAGGTTGAGATTGAGAGGAAGGAAGGAAGAAGTATAAGAGAGAGAGAGAGTATAAAGAAGGTTGAGAGAGAAATGGGTTAAAGATTGTAAGAGTAGAGAGAGAGTCAGTTCCAGTGGGCGGCCAAATTTGCCTAACAAATCGGGATAGGTAAGGTTATGGATGCAGATTCGAGGGTCCGTGTGGCTACCTGTCTCTTAAAGTGGGTTAGTATTGACGCAAATCTCTATACCTCCCTATCACCAGCGTTACAGGCACCGTATAAAGCTTTGGACTCCACATCAAGCCGATAGTAGAAGAAAGCTTAGAATTGTAGCTGTGTAACATAGAGCTATAATGGAAGAAAGCTTGGAATTCTTTGTTTTTGGTCCCCACATTAAGCTGTAATGGAAGAAAGCTTAGAATTCTGTGTTTTTGCTTCACATAAAGCTATAGTGGAAGAAAGCTTAGAGTTGTAGCTGTGTTTTTGGTCCCCACATAAAGCTGATAGTGGAAAAAAGCTTAGAAGTTTATATAATGGAAAAAGCTTAGAAGTGTGTCTGTTTTCCGATTGTCCTAGGGCGCTTCGTTGCTCCTGTTCCTTGGCTATTTATTTTGCATATCCGGCTTTATTTCCTTGTCAGAACTTTAATATTTGCAGTGTACGCCAACCGACTCAGAGCTCAGAAGAGAGTGTAGTTAGTGGATTTACATGGTCCCTTGTGTGTGTGTGTGTGTGTGTGTGTGTGTGTGTGTGTGTGTGTGTCTATCCAGCTATGTTTATCTGTCTATCTACCTATTTATTTATTTATTTGTTTATTTATGATTTATGGATGGATCCCGGTAGGAGTCAGTAAACCCACACCCACATCGCCTCTGCCCGTGCCACTTGACGTAAAACAAAGGTGATGATAGTGATGACGCTATTACTCACCTTGCCTCACTTTTTGCCCCACCTCTCATGCATACATAATCTCCACCGTGCCTCTTCTTCCTCCCTACCTGTCCCACCTCAGTGCTTGCCAAAAAAAAACAGGGATCAGGTTTCAATTAGACTTTCACCTCAACCCGCCCTGTTGATCGCATGCAAGGGTGACCATCCAAACCCATCCCTGAATACTTTTACGCTAACAATAAACGCCAATCACCATTAAGATACAAACCATTATGGGACCTTTCTAGATCAGGCATCTTTTGGCAGTATGGTTACCACCCAGCTTAGTAAATCATTTCCAGTAGTAAAGGAAAAAGAAACATTTGGCTTGTCAGGACATAAGTTACGTCAAAGAGTTGCGCTGTATCGAGTGAGTAGATGGTGAGCCCCTCCACCTGCTCTGAATGCCCTGTTAATTAATTCGACTTCTAAGGTCTCACTCACCTGAAAAAGAAATCCGTCTTTTGCCATCCAGAAGAAGATGATGATGATAATAATAATAATAATAATAATAATAATAATAATAATAATAATAAAACACACACACACACACACACACACACACACACACACACACACACACACACACACACACACACACACACACACACACACACACACACACACACACACACACAACGTGACACATCGATACACTTGTGGCTTCCGTCCAACTCCCCTCCTCCTCCTCCACCTTACTCACCTCACACTGCACCCTGTTACCTGCAGCCATTCTTACCTTCATCTTGCACCTTCATTAACTCTCACGTCTTTTCTTATCAACTGACTTTTCTTATAAACCTCACACTGCCATCTTAGACATCTCAAACTGCATCTCAAATCATCTCATGTCTCGTTTCACACTGCACCCATTTGCCATCATACTGCGAATTCTTTATCTCACACATATCTCATCACCTGACCCTCCATATAAACCTCACACTGCCATCTTAGTGATCTCAAACTGCATCTCAAATCATCTCAACATCTCTCGTTTCACACTGCACTCTTCTAGCCATAATACTGCATATTCTTTATCAGTCTAGCCATCCTCCCACACCACCTTGCGTCATCTCAATCACTGGAACATAACATAATACCGTCTTGCACATATCACACTGTATTTAGCATCTTTTTACAGACTGAATCTCTCTTCCTCGTCCATCACACACACACACACACACACACACACACACTCTCTCTCTCTCTCTCTCTCTCTCTCTCTCTCTCTCTCTCTCTCACACACACACACACACACACACACACACACACACACACACACACACACACACACACACACACACACACACACACACACCTTCATGCGGCACCCCCATCCTATCACGTTGCATCCGTAGGTATCTCATCACCTTTTATCTCTCTCACTTTTGGCACACGTCACACCTGGGATGTTAAAGAGTTTTCACATTTTGGAGAGAGAGAGAGAGAGAGAGAGATACTGTCCGTGGTATTATGGGAATTTTCTTATATATATCGTGCCTTAGTAGAGGTGTCATCCGGCTGACATTACCATCCACTCATTAAACAGGTGAGCCCCAGGTGTGAAGGGCAACTAATTTGTACCTGGGTGAAGTGGGCAGGTGAGGCCAGGTGTGTGATTCACTGCCTGAGGGACCCATAAGGAGTTGGGTCGGTGTGTTTGTGTCTGATTCGCCCACTCTACTTCTCTCTCTCTCTCTCTCTCTCTCTCTCTCTCTCTCTCTCTCTCTCTCTCTCCAATTTTCTGAGGCGCCAGCGATTCCAATCCAAAAAAGAAGCCACCTCGATTTTATTATTATTATTATTATTAAAGTTTATATCTCAAAATAACCAGAAACCAGATTCACAGGTAAACACACGGGGGTTCTCCTGTCAGTATTATGTTTTAAAATAAGGACATGAAAATATCTTAGCAACGAGAAAAATTAATCGTAACTCCGAGATATCCACACCTCCCCAGGTAAGGACGAAGGGAGGCCAATTAAGCAGGTAATACGCTGTTGTTAGTAGACTCTCACCTGGAAAAATATTAAGTACCCTTCTCAAAAAACAATGCCAGTTCTCCTCAGTTTTACGGCACGCACCCTGAAGCGTGGACGGTGATTTTTTTGTAGGGGGAGAGAGAGAGAGAGACTGTGTGTGTGTGTGTGTGTGTGTGTGTGTGTGTGTGTAATTCACCGGGTCGGTCAGGATCACTTGATGGTCGTGATGGTCAGCTTTTACCCTCCCGGAAGGGAGCTGAGAGCTCATATAGTCCGATCTAAGGGCAAGGCTGTGACTTTCACACACGCACACACCCGTCCCCTTGCTCAAGGGGGACAGTAACCACCCACTTCCTCAGTGAAACTTTTCGCAACCTGAGCGAGGCGCGAACTCCCGTCCACCAGTTGGCAAGCGGGAACGTTACCACTGCACCAGCGAGCGGTGTGTGTGTGTGTGTCTGTGTGTGTGACGTTAGGTAAAATTTGTGTGTGTGACAGCTAAAATTTGAGTGCGTGTGTGTGTGAGACATTAGCTAGAATTTGAGTGTGTGTGTGTGTGTGTGTGTGTGTGTGTGTGTGTGTGTGTGTGTGTGTGTGTGTGTAGATCAATATCGTAACTGGTATGGAGGTGGATAGAGAAGTAAGAGATGGCGAAGGAGGGGATGGAGGAAAAGAGGGGAGAAAAGGAGAGGAAAGCACTGTGGAGGAGAGAACACGCTGGGGAGAGGAGAGGAGACTGGGCATGTGGAGGAAGAGAAAGGGATAGAGAAGTGGAAAAAGGAGTAGCGAGGTGGGATAGGGGGTAGGGAGGTGATATAAGGGGTAGGGAGGTGGGATAGGGGTAGGGAGGTGGGATAAGGGGTAGGGAGGTGGGATTGGGAGTAAAGATGTTGGGGTAGGAGGTGGGATAGGGGGAAGGGAGGTGGATAGGGGGTAAGGAGGTAGGTATGGTATGAGGATATCTGGGTTGTGTGGCCAGAGAAGACCACATCAA
This sequence comes from Coenobita brevimanus, assembly GCF_032717465.1. Classification (NCBI taxonomy): domain Eukaryota; kingdom Metazoa; phylum Arthropoda; class Malacostraca; order Decapoda; family Coenobitidae; genus Coenobita; species Coenobita brevimanus. The sequence goes on along the minus strand of NC_137065.1, from coordinate 2,355,269 downwards.
TATCAGGACAAAGACAACCCCCTACTCCTACCCCTACCCCTCCCCCTCCCCAGTCACCAACCTTCTCCCCAGTTTTTTCCTCCCCTCCCCTTACCTCTCCCACCACCCTTTCCCCTCTTCCTCTCCTCCCCTCCCACCACCCCTTCCCCTTTTCCTCTTCTCCCCTTACCCTCCACCACCCCTTCCCCTTTTCCTCTTCTCCCCTTACCCTCCACCACCCCTTCCCCTTTTCCTCTTCTCCCCTTACCCTCCACCACCCCTTCCCCTTTTCCTCTTCTCCCCTTACCCTCCACCACCCCTTCCCCTTTTCCTCTTCTCCCCTTACCCTCCACCACCCCTCCCCTTACCCTCCACCACCCCTCCCCCTCTTCTTCCCCTACCCTTCCCACTTTCCTTTTTTCTTCCCCCCCAACCACTCTTCAAACTCTTTCTCCCCAGCTGTCTTCTACCCTCCCTTCCCTCCCCTCTCCTCCCCAGCTGGCTTCGACCCTCCCTTCCCTTCCTCTCTCCTCCCCTGATACCCCAAAGGTTAATTGATACGAGTAAATAAATAGTTAAAGATAAATAAATAAATAAATGGACCCGACACTTGAAAGGAGACACGTAGGGAAAAAATATATATTAAATTAAAAACTGGTGTTAAAAGCGGCTTAGAGAGAGAGAGAGAGAGAGAGAAGGAAGAGAGAGAGAGAGAGAGAGTCCAGGTAGCAAACAAGGAAACAGGAGGCAGGAAAAAATTAAGGAGAGGAAATGAAACAAGCATCGTAAAAAGGAAAGCTTAAGCATTTCACCCCGATTGTGTGTGTGTGTGTGTGTGTGTGTGTGTGTGTGTGTGTTTTAATATTCAAAGACACACCACTCTCTCTCTCTCTCTCTCTCTCTCTCTCTCTCTCTCTCTCTCTCTCTCTCTCTCTCTCTCTCTCTCACGGTGTTATTGACAAGGTAACAACTCTACCTTCACATGCTCATTAGGGATTTTTCTACGGGTGACGTGGAGGGAGAAGCTGGAGGAAGGGAGGGAGAAAAACAGTGGGGAGAGAAAAAGCAAGGAGGGGGAGAAGAAAGTGTATAAGTAGTTGATTTTTTTTTTCTTTTTGTTATAGAAAGAAAGAATAAGTATTTGCAATTTTGTTTTGAGAGAGAGAGAGAGTGAATAAGTATTTGCGATATTGTTTTTGGGGAGAGAGTTACATTGAGTTACATAGATTGAGTTACATAGATACACAGACCACACAGATCATACGGCACCTTCGAGGCAGTCTGGCCTTAATACTAATACAGTGCTATAGGCTAATTCTAGGAGCAGGAGAAAAGGATAGCACAGCAGAAGAGACAGACAGAGAGAATAAGTATTTTCAATTTTGTTCTTAGAGAGGGAGAGAGAAAGACAATAAGTATTTGCAATTTTGCTCTTGGAGAGAAAGGAGGGAGAGAGAGAGAGAGAGAGAGAATAAGTGTTTGTAATTTTGACCTGGGATTCTAGTTTTTCCAACCCTTTTTATTTTTATGTGACACGGGGTCGTAAACTCGATCTGTAATTGCAGATTATTGGTGCTGGTGAAATTATTATTGTTACCTGCCTCTCTCTCTCTCTCTCTCTCTCTCTCTCTCTCTCTCTCTCTCTCTCTCTCTCTCTCTCTCTCTCAAGAAAGCCTGTTTTTATGATAAGCAAATTAGAGGAAAGAATATTTATTGTGGCTCAGTCAGAAGATAATATTGGTTCTGTGTGTGTGTGTTTAAAGGTTATGTTGTCTGCGATGTAAATATAGGAGTGTAGATTGTTGCAGTGTGAAAGAATTATTGTACATTGTGTGTGTGTGTGTGTGTGTGTGTGTGTGTGTGTTTAAAGGTTATGTTGTCAGTAATGTTAATATAGGGGTGTAGATTGTTGCAGTGTGGAAGAATTATTGTTCATTGTGTGTGTGTGTGTGTGTGTGTGTGTGTGTGTGTGTGTGTGTGTGTGTGTGTGTGTGTGTGTGTGAGATGTACAGCTGAGGAATTGAAAAACCTATTCATCCACCATTACTTAAAGATATTCATTTCTTAGCTATTTCTCGTGGCTCAGTGGTAGGTTATATTACTCGTGTCCTACCATCTTTCCACTTCTTCGTGACTAGCATCATATTCTTCCCTTAATCTTGCTACAATTCAGCATTCAAAGTGGGTAGAGCAATGTTAGGCCAAGTTGAAGTGAATAGAGTTGATGCGGGATTGAAAGAAGTTGATGAGAGTAAAGGATTGGAATATTTTGGTGGGTTTGTGGGAAGTGAGGATGATGAGTCGTTTCTCCTCTGATTCCTGTCCCATCATGCACGGGAAATGACGTGGGGAGGAAAGGCAGGATTGGGGAGATGGGGGGAGGTGGGAGGATGGGAACGATGAGAGAGAGAGAGAGAGGTGGGGAGGGGGGGAAAATTGGAGGAGGGGGGAAGAAAATTGGAAAGAATGAGAAGGAAGGTCGAAATGAGTGAGAGAGAGAAGGGGAGTGAAAGAATTGGGAAGAATGAGAATGAAGGTGAGAGAGAGAGGGAGGGAGGGAGAGGTGGGAGGGAAAGAAATTTGAGAAGAATGAGAAGGAAAGTGGAAGGGAGTAAGAGAGAGGAGGGAAGGGGGAAAGAATAGGAAGAAATGAGAAGGAAGGTTGAAAGGAGACAGAGAGAGAGAGTTGGGAGGGAAAGAAATTTGAGAAGAATGAGAAGGAAGGTGGAAGGGAATGAGGGAAGAAGAGATTGGAGGAAAGAGGAAGAATGGAGGAAAAAGAGAGGTTGGAGAAAAGAAGGAGAGAGAGAGTGGAGGAAAAAGAGTGAGAGAGAAGAAACCAGGACACCATTTTGGCGGGAAGATTAATTCGCGTCACCTTCCTCCCCTGACACCCTCGATTTGTCATTTTTATCATCCCCCAAAAGTGTGTCCCTAGGTCAAATTTTCCTGCCTCTAACCTCTGTTCCTTTATCCTCTATTCTTTCCTTTAACCTTTATCCCTTCCTTTATATCCTCTCTTTCTCCCTCTATCCTCAATCCTATCCTCTAACCTCTATCCCTTCCTCTAACCTCTGTTCCTTCCTCTAACCTCCATTCCTTCCTCAAATCTCTAATCCCTTCCTCTAACCTCTATTCCTTCCTCTAACCTCTATTCCTTCCTCTAACCTGTATCCCTTCCTCTAACCTCTATTCCTTCCTCTAACCACTATTCCTTCCTCTAATCTCTATTCCTTCCTCAAACCTCTATTCCTTCCTCAAACCTCTATTCCTTCCTCTAACCTCTATTCCTTCCTCTAACCTCTATTCCTTCCTCTAACCTCTATTCCTTCCTCTAACCACTATTCCTTCCTCTAACCTCTATTCCTTCCTCTAACCTCTATTCCTTCCTCTAACCTCTATTCCTTCCTCAAACCTCTATCCCTTCCTCTAACCACTATTCCTTCCTCTAATCTCTATTCCTTCCTCAAACCTCTATTCCTTCCTCTAACCTCTATTCCTTCCTCTAACCTCTATCCCTTCCTCTAACCTCTATCCCTTCCTCTAATCTCTTTTCTCTCCTCAAACCTGCCCGCCTAAGACACGTTCGCAGCTCCGAAAGACTTTGAAATAGACGAAAAAATATTAAATGTTGAATTTTGAAAAGAAGAAAAATGAAATGCTGTAAATTTGACGAGAAATCATGTTGAATTTTGAAAAGATAGATATATACAGACTTTGTTTTATGTGAAAGAATGTGGAAAAGATTGAAAAAAATGACAATTGATTTTTTAGTTATTTATTTATATATGCAGTTGAGAAGAACATGGCGAAGATTGAAAAATGCTGAGACTAAATATATATATATATGTACGATTTTTACGGTCCTGAAAATATTATAAAAAAGGATGGTGTTTGAATATGAATGGCGTATGGAGGGGGGAGGGGAAGGCGAAAAACTTTGTTGATGGAAAAATAGATGTAATTATGGCGAGTATGAATTTATATGAGGCTCAAAATAAGTCTATTGTGAATTTAGATTAGGCTGAGAATACGTGTTTTGATTTAGTATATATTCCCTTACTTTAGTCTAACAGGATTGAGAGAGAGGGAAGAGAATTTCTAAGGATTATTTTAACTTCAGATATTCCTGATATTCCTTCTTTTGAGCAGTATTGAAATGGAGGAGAATTATTGAAGGACTCTGTGTGTGTGTGTGTGTGTGTGTGTGTGTGTGTGTGTGTGTGTAACTCTCTGTCTGTCTGTCTGTCTCTCTCTCTCTCTCTCTCTCTCTCTCTCTCTCTCTCTCGGGGGGGGGGGGGGGTTACACTTCAATCTCTTGTTCACATCAAGCCCCGCCTCCCTTATCTGAGGCGGGGTTAAAAGACGCATTGTGTGTGTGTGTGTGTGTGTGTGTGTGTGTGTGTGTGTGTGTGTGTGTGTGTGATGTTCTTAGGTGTTTGTACGAGCTTTGTCGATGTTTTGTGTGTGTTTATGAAGGGGGGAGGGAGGTTTGTGTGGATGTTTTTTGGGTCTTGTGTAGGTGTAGTGTTTTATGGTTGTGTGTGTGTTTGTGTGTGTGTGTGTGTTAAAAGGGGTGTTGCTGCCTTGTGTTGACGTTCGGGGGATGTCTTATACCTTTGTGTGTGTGTGTGTGTGTGTGTGTGTGTGTGTGTGTTTAGATGGGGAGTTTTGGAAATTAAGCTGACAGAACCATTTTATTGAACTCCTTAAAGAATAGAAGTAGTAATTATTTTGATTCCCCTTATTCTGGCTCTCTTTATTGTTATTTTTTATTTTTTATTAAGCAGGTGGAGCCTTTTGTACTCATGGCGTATTTCCTTTCAGTTAGTGGTTTAAGATGAATCACGTTATAGGCTATAGCTCTGTTAGAACTATAATAACATCATCATATAGAGCATAGAGGTTAATTTGTCAAGCTCTAGGCTAGTGGAGTTAGATAAGAGAATGAAATTATATATTCTTAGTTCTTTTATCTTTTGTTTTTTTCTTGGAGGGAATAATATTGCTGACTCCTGGCCTTTGGTTCCTTCTTCCTTGCATTAAATAAGAGAGAGAGAGAGAGAACCTTAACCCTCTCAGTACGCTGACGCTTCTCTCTCTCTCTCTCTCTCTTGCTGTCACCAGAGAAATTATTTTTGAAGACTCAGAGAATCTTGCAGCAAAGGAAGGAGAGGTTGTAGGAAGTAAGTCAGAATTGCGGAATGTTGCAGTGAAGGAGGGAAAAGTTGGGGGAAGTGAGTTAGAATTGCAGATTGTTGCAGTGAAGGAACGAGAGGTTGTGGGAAGTAAGTTAGAATTGCAGAATGTTGCAGCGAAGGGAGGAGAGGTTGTAGGAAGTAAGTTAGAATTGCAGAATGTTGCAGCGAAGGGAGGAGAGGTTGTAGGAAGTAAGTTAGAATTGCAGAATGTTGCAGCGAAGGGAGGAGAGGTTGTAGGAAGTGAGACAGAACTGCAGAACGTTGCAATGTGGAGAAGTGAGGTGACGAAGTGGGTCAGGAATGCAGTATATTGCACTGAGGGTGGGACAGGGAAGCAGTGGGACAATATTGCAGAATGTTGCAGTGAAGGGAGGAGAGGTTAGGAGTAGGTCAGGCGTGCAGAATATTACAGTGTGGAGAAGGGAGGTGACGATGTTGATGAGGATTGCAGGATGTTGCACCGAGGGAAGACAGGGGAAGAGATAAGTCACTGGGTCGTAATGTAAGCCGCTTAGATTACGTGACACGTCTTTGTTAACGATTTTTTCTGGACATTTCACCTCAGTATCCTCGTGTATGTGAGTGAGAGGGAGGGGGAGGCCGAGGATGAAGTGGAGGGGTATATGAGAGAGGGGTGTGTGTGAGCCCGGGGGGAGGGCAGTGAAATGGTAGGGGACAGGGCGACATGGAGGCGATTTGTTTGTGGCCACCCCTTGCGGGATTGAGGCGTCTGGCAGTAGATAGATACAGTAGATAGTTATTGATGCAAAGGATGTCGATAGGAAGACGATGTAAATATTATATAAAAGAACGGTAAGATGAAATAAGCTAAATAAATCGCTTAGAAAGAAATATTACGAAACCTTGTGTCACAGAGAGACGGACCGGTGTTGCAATGGATACAAGGTAGGAAGTGGTTGAGTGTTGCAGTGAAGGGAAGGGAAGTGCACGTGGGAGGAAGTGCCTATTAGAGTGAATTGCAGGTGAGCACAGGTGGGTAGGGCAGGATGGGAGGTGAGGCAGGAGAGATGAGAGTAAGAGGTGGGAGGAGAGGGATAGGAGAGAAGGAAGGAGGAATGGGAAAGGGAAAAGAGAGGGGAGGAGGAGATGGAGGGAACGAGAGAGGACAGAGAGGGATGAGTGAGGAGAGAGGTAGCTTGGAATGTGAGAGGGAGGGGTTGAAGAGATGCAGGATGGAGGGAAAGGGGAAAGTGTTGGGTAGGGGAAAGAGGGAGGGATTTGGGGATAAGAACGGAGGAGGGGAGGGGGAGGTGTGAGAGGAGAGAGGTAGGAGGGAAGGATGTAGTGGGGGTGTGGGAGAGAGAGAAGAGGGTTAGGAAAGGGAGGGAGAAAGGTGAAGGATATAGAAAGAGGGGAGAGAGAGAGAGGAAAGAGGGGTAGGGGAGGGATAGGAAAGGAGGGGAGTGGGTGGAGAGGGAAGTGTGAATTAGGTGTGAAATTGAGTGTTATTGCCTTGTTGTGTCTGGCTCTGATTCTCTCCCTCGTCATCAAGCCTGCCCTCACCTGCCCTTACTTTAATCTACCCTCTACCATCACCTCCCTGTGAGTACTCTGCCCAGTCCAACTCTACCCTTCCCACCTCCTCCCCCTTTCATCCACTCCCATCCCCTTACCTAGTGTCATCCACCCTAACCTCTTATTTTACCCTAACCCATGCTAACCCCACCCATCATCTCCATTAACTGTACCCTACCTTACCCTACCCTACCCTAACCCTACCATACTCTACCCTACCCTAATCTATAACTTACTCTATCCAACCTTACCCTTCTCTGCCTTACTCTACCCTCATCCCTTTCACCCACCTTGCCTTCACTTCCCCTACCCTACCACCCCTTCCCTCACCTGTTTCACCTCCTCGTTCCTCATCTCTCCCCTCCCCTCCCCTCCCCTAACCAGGCTAGGGGACGAGGGTAAGGCTGATAGCATAAATACGCTTGGCAACGCAGCTCTGGCACGATTTATTGATATTAATAGCACGTTATGTTGCAGTACTTCTCTTTTTTATTTATTTATTTTTTGCACCTTCACATGATTGCATTCCTGGGGTCAAAAATCCCTTTACACACGTGGGGGGAGGGGGTGAGACTAGTGAAGAGATGTAGTTCTGTAATTGTGGTTGCGTGTGACTGCTTTGTTAAGTGAGGTAGTGTTGGGTTGCGTAGGAAGAGAGGGGGAGTGTGTTTATGTGTGAGGGAGACTGGAAGGTTTTGTGTGTGTGTGTTTTTCAGAGGTGTGTTTTGACGTCACCTCCCACCCTACTAATCCCTCCATCAGCAACCACAAGCGCTAACACACACACACACACACACACACACACACACACACACACACACACACGCTTAGCTAGATGGAAGGGTTAGGTGTGCGTGTCGTTGCTATTCACAGTGTATAGAGCTTGCGTAGTTGTAATTAAACCCTTTCAGTGATATAGCTCTCTCTCTCTCTCTCTCTCTCTCTCTCTCTCTCTCTCTCTCTCTCTCTCTCTCTCTCTCTCTGTATCTTCTTCCTATTTTATTACCTTCGCCAAAGAAAGTTCAGGGAGGTAATGTTTTCACCCCTGTATGT
>NC_137065.1:2320000-2345000 GCF_032717465.1 Coenobita brevimanus | reverse complement strand
CCAGACCATCTTACCTGTAGCGCTATACGTAAACACTCCATAACCTCTGACCACCCCATCCACGTTGACTCCCTCTCAGTCCTCTCTCCTGTTGGGAACGAGGCGCAGCTCTCTCTATAAGTGTCTGTTGACGGGGAAGCATAGGCCGTCACTAGCCAGCAGTGACCCTTTCCCTGACCTCCTGTGTTTTTCATGTAAGTAGCCAACGAAAATGTTTTATGTGTGGACCTTGCTTTTCTTGGCTTTTTTTTGTTATATGTTCCTTGTTCTTTTTCATGGCTTTATTGGTTTAAATAAGGCTACACTTTCTCTCTCTCTCTCTCTCTCTCTCACACACACACACACACACACACACACACACACACACACACACACACACACACACACCTGTTTATGTGCCTTTCATCGTTTATCATGTTTTTTCCCCATTTCTCCTTTATTTTCGTCTCCTTCCATCTCACCATGTTTTTTCCCCTCAGTCTCCTTTCCCACCTTTCTTCCTGTTTTATCCTTTTCTTTCCGTTTCTTCCTGTCTTCCTCTTGCCTTCTTATTCATTATCGCGTATTTACTTGCTCTGTTCCTTCTTTCCCTTTTCCTTTCCTGTCTTCATCGTCATCCTTCTCCCCCTCCCCCACTTCCCAGTCCCTTTAGTTTCTCGTACTTTCTTACCCACTTTCCTATCATCAGCCATCCCTTCTTACTTCTTCCCGTCTTTCCTTTATCTCCCTTTCCTCCCTCTTCCTTCTTGCTTCTTTTCCTCCCTCCTCCTCCTTGCGTCGTTTCCTCCCTCTTTCTTCTTTTCCTCCCTCTTCCCTCTTGCTTCTTTTCCTCCCTCTTCCTTCTTGCTTCTTTTCCTCCCTCTTCCTTCTTGCTTCTTTTCCTCCCTCTTCCTTCTTGCTTCTTTTCCTCCCTCTTCCTTCTTGCCTTTTTTTCCTTCCTCTTCCCTCTTGCTTCTCCCTCTTCCTCCTTCCTTCTTTCTCTTCGTCCCTCCCTCTCATTCCTGAACCTCCCTTCTCCCCCCCTTTAGTTTCCTCCTGACTCATTTTTCCTCCCTCCCTTCCTTCTTTCCTGCGTCCCTTAGATCCTCCCTCGCTATTTCTCCTTCCTTCCTCCCGCTACCTTTCCCTTCCTTTCCTCGTATATCTTCCCCCCGCTCCCCTCCCCTCCTTTCTCTCTTTCTCTCCCCTCCCCCCTCTCTCTCTCTCTCCTTCCTTCCCCCTTCTCTCTCCTTCCTTCCCCCTTCTCTCCTTCATTCATCCCTGTCTCCTTCTCTCCCTCCCTTCTTTCTTTCTCCTTCTTTCCTTGTCCTTCCCCCTCCCCTCTCTCTCCTCCTTTCCTTCCCCCTCCCTCTCTCCTTCTCCCCTCCCTCTCTCCTTCTTCCCTCCCTCTCTCCTTCTCCCCTCTCTCTCTCCATCTCCCCTTCCTCTTCTTCCCCTCTCCCTCTCTCCTTCCTCCTATCCCTCTCCTCCCCCCTCCCTCTCACCTTCCCAGCTTGTCATCCATCTTATCATCCCCCCTTCCTCTCCTTATCTTCCCTCCCTCCCTCCATTTCTCTCTTTCTTATCTCCCTCCTCCCCCCTCTCTCTCTCATTCTATCTCACACCTCAGTGCCTGGTTACCTGTTGTGTGCGTACTGTGTGTGACTTGCGTGTGCGTTTATAGTGCCATGTGCGTTTTATCGGAGGAGTGTGTACATTTTTCGCGCAGGTTTATTTTACGCTCAGTGTGTGTGTGTGTGTGTGTGTGTGTGTGTGTGTGTGTGTGTGTGTGTGTGTGTGTGTGTGCGCGCGCGTGTGTGTGTATCCATTTGTACTTTATGGTGAGTATGGCGATGTTTTAAGGATTAATATAACACAAGAGGACAGGTAGGAGTAATAAGCAAAATAAATCGCCTAGGAAAAGGTGTTAGGGAGCTTTCTTAACCTACGAGAATTAAGTCTTGAAGCTCCTGTGACTCACTAGACTCAACACAGAAAAGAACAGTAAGGAGTAATAAGCAGAATAAATCGCATGGGAAAAGGTGTTAGGTATCGGCCGTCAGAGGGTTAATAACATATGCCAGGATTCGAACTTGCGGTCACAGGAACATCGGTACTCCCTGTGCACTTGGAGTCGTGTGCGTTTAGTCCGTGTGCACCTCCCCATGTACACGAAAAGTTGGTCTCACGTGCCACCCACCCCGACACAGTGGTATACAGGTACGGAGAGAGAGAGAGAGAGAGAATTTGTGTGTGTGTGAGAGAGAGAGAGAGAGAGAGAGGGAATTGTGTGTGTGTGTGTGAGAGAGAGAGAGAAAGAGAGAGAGAGAGAGAATTTGTGTGTGTGTGAAAGAGAGAGATAGGGAATTGTGTGTGTGTGTGTGTGTGTGAGAGAGAGAGAGAGAGAGAGAGAGAGAGAGAGTGTGTATGTACGTGAGTGAAAGAGAGGGAAAGTGATTCTGTTTGTTTTAAAAAGAGAGGGTTTTCATGTGTTTGTTTTTGTATGCATAATTAACTGCAACAGATTCCACTGAAAAATATTTATTGTAAATGCTGTGTGCGCATTTTATGTATGCCAGAGTATGTATGTAGATATATATATGTATGAAAGTATGTTATGTATGTATGTGTGTATGAAAGTGTTATGTATGTAGATGGGTATGTATGTATGTGTGTGAAATGTTATGTATGCAGGTATGTATGTGTGTGTGAAAGTATGTTATATACAGTGCAGATGTGCATGTATGTATATTATGTATGTATGTATTTATGTATTATTTGTGTAGTTTCCTTGTACCCTTGTATGTCTTTATGATGGAAAGGATAAATAACGAAGAATGATGATGATGATGAGAATAATAATAATAATAATAACAACAATAATAATAAATATGATAATTCTCTCTCTTTCTCTCTCTCTCTCTCTCTCTGGGGGAGTAGGGAGATGGGGAGAGTGTTAGGGATTAAATTACCTTACCCGAAATTGGGCAAAGGATTTGAGTAGGTAGATAGATAGATAGATAGGTAGGTAGACTTGTTATGGATAGATAGATAGACTTTTTAGGGGGATAGGTAGATAGATAGATGGCAGGATAGAGGCTTGAGAAGAATCTACACGATAATAGACCAAAGTTGATAATAGATTACAGAGAACATTGTCAGTGTTTGTGTCTGTACTTTACCTGTCCATTGGGAAAGGTGACACAGGCTGAGGTGTGTGTGTGTGTGTGTGTGTGTGTGTGTGTGTGTGTGTGTGTTTTAAAGGGCGTTAAAGTGCGTATGGATGTGTTGAGAGTGATTCTGTGTTAGAGAGAGAGAGACGCATCAGGGAGTCTAGGAAATCTCACGAGAATAGTCTGTGCTTACATTATTATTATTATTATTATTATTGTTGTTGTTGTTGTTACTTATATGTTCTAATCTTGTTCTTTCAGGTATGTTATGATTCCATGATAAGACGTTCTTCGGGGCCCTTATGTAAGTGTTCTGTGTGTGTGTGTGTGTGTGTGTGTGTGTGTGTGTGTGTGTGGTTATTGTGGTTATATCGATAATGAATAGTTTTGTGGAGGTTATGGTAGTTTTGCAGGTGATGATTGTGGTTATATCATTAATAGTGGTTGTATGGTAGTTTGGTTGATAATGGTGGTAGTAGTAGTATGGTAGTGATGGTGATAGTGGTAGTAGTAGTGATGATCTGTTGTAAATCCACTGTCACTTTATACCCTTTCAAGTCTTACAAATGAAGTGGTTTGACAGTAACTAGACACTACTTGATTGATTATGCTGGTCCTTAGCTTACCTGTGTGGTTTTGTGGTGGTAGTTGTGGTAGTATGGTATTGCTGGTTGTGTGGTCAGACCCTCCCTGTTGATAATTGGTGCTTTGGGATGATGATGATGATGATGATGACGTGTTGATGATATAGATGGTACTCGTGATGATGATGATGATGATGATGACGTGTTAATGATACAGACGGTAATTGTGGTGGAAATGATGATGATGTGTTAATGATACAGACGGTAATTGTGGTGGAGATGATGATGATGATGATGTGTTAATGATACAGACGGTAATTGTGGTGATTGGTGGTGATGATGATGATGACGTGTTAATGATACAGACGGTAATTGTGGTGGAGATGATGATGATGTGTTAATGATACAGACGGTAATTGTGGTGGAGATGATGATGATGTGTTAATGATACAGACGGTAATTGTGGTGGAGATGATGGTGATGTGTTAATGATACAGACGGTAATTGTGGTGGAGATGATGATGATGTGTTAATGATACAGACGGTAATTGTGGTGGAGATGATGATGATGACGTGTTAATGATACAGACGGTAATTGTGGTGGAGATGATGATGATGTGTTAATGATACAGACGGTAATTGTGGTGGAGATGATGGTGATGTGTTAATGATACAGACGGTAATTGTGGTGGAGATGATGGTGATGTGTTAATGATACAGACGGTAATTGTGGTGATGATGGTGGTGATGAAGCTGATGACTTAATAGTGTTCATGGTGATGATAAAAAGGACAACAGCGACGACGACAATGATGATGATGGGGCTGGTAGTGATAGTGATGATGGTACCGTTGGTGATGAGGAGGTGAAGGAGGACGATGATGATAATGATGATGAGGAGGATAGTGAGTATGAGTAATAATAAGAACGACGACAACGACGGTGAAGATGATGATGATGATGGTGATGTTGATGATGACGATGGTAATGATGATGATGGTGATGATAATGATGATGATGATGATGATGTTACCAGTTCTTTGCGTGTTCCCGGTAGATGCGTTTTTCCGGTATAGCATGTAATATCATCTGTTTACATCAGAGAGTAACGGAAGCTGCACAGACACAATGATAACGTAACCACTGATTCTCTCTCTCTCTCTCTCTCTCTCTCTCTCTCTCTCTCTCTGTCTTTATTCGTAAGTGTGAAAGACATTTTTATTTTTTTCTACCTTCAAAGGAATGGGGATAGCAAGAATACACACACACACACATACACACACACACACACACACACACACACACACACACACAAGAAGAAGAGCTTAATTGCAACGTAAGGGATAAATTGCAGACTCATGACATTCGTGGTTCTGCAACTTGACTATATTGCAACATATCAGGTGGTGGTGGTTGTAATTCATTTGTTGTTTTGTGTGGATTTGATTTGTGTGTGTGTGTGTGTGTGTGTCCGACTCAGGGCATAGGCTTCACAGCCTGCTATCAAGGCCCAGCAGTCCTCCTATATACCATACACCTCTGCATGTCACCACTTCGGCGCTAACACCCACCGTCCATATTGAATACATGCTAGGGCTGTCTCATACAGGACTGGTGTATTGGTATTAGCGGGGGTATTTTTACATGTCGGCGGGTCTTCTGGTAGATCAGTAAAGCCTGATTTAATGAAATTCAAATCCTTAAACTGTTCCCTGCCCCAGCCGGGATTCGAACCTGGGTCCGTCAGGACTGCAGGCCACCTCTCTACCGATTGAGCCACCGCCTTAAGGAAAGTGCTGTTGATTTGTGTCTTGCTGCATGATATGGAGAGAGACTGGCGAGGAAAGTGTATGTGAGTGATGTGGAGACGGGGAGGGGAGACCGAGGAGGAGGTGAAGGGATGGAGTGGAGACGTGAGAGAGGGGAGTGTGAGTTAGGGGGAGGGCGACACGGAGGCGATTTGTTTGTGGCCACCCCTTACGAGATAAAGGCGTCTGGCTATAGGCTGGTGCATCAGCTGAGAGTAATGATGTTATGTTTCGTGTTTATACTTTACTTTCTTTACTTCCACAACGTTATTTTCCTTCTTTATTTTCTGCCCTCTCTTTATCTATCCCTCCCTCATGCTCTCTCCCCATCTTATTTACCTCCCTCATTCTCTCTCTCTCCATCTGTATCTGCCTCCCTCATTCTGCTGCCAGGTGATTTTAGCTATACGCTTTTCACCTTAACTTGGGCAAGAAGTTCGTCCTTTTGCAGCTTATTCCACGTAGCTCAGTGACAGAAAACTACACGCCATGCACCTTAACTTGGCCCAAATTTCGCCCTTTCGCGGCTTATTACACGTAGCTCAGTGGCAGAAAACTACACGCCATGCACCTTAACTTGGCCCAGAATTTCGCCCTTTTGCAGCTTATTACACGTAGCTCAGTGGTAGAAAAAGACAGTCACCTCTAATAAAAATCGTCTGTGATAAATAAAAAGAGGAATAAAAAATAGTAAAGGAATCAGGTTGGTGGAGGGGGTTATAAATCTTAGTGTGGTGGGATAATAAAGGGGATTCAGCACAGAGCCCATTATTAAGTAGCAAATAAGGCTCTGTGATACAAGGCCTCCCCACAGCCCACCCCCATCAACATTCAACACTGCAGCAGGCTTGAGTATTAGATTAAACTCTATAAGGAAGCGATAGGATAACGGGAAAAAATCAGGAGGGAGAGAGAGAGAGAGAGATTCATTAAAAAAAAAAAAAAAAAGTACCTGACAAGGAAGTTATGCCCAGGCAGTCTCTCTCTCTCTCTCTCTCTCTCTCTCTTTCTCTCTCCTGCTTACACAGAGAGGGCCTGGGCCAATAAATCTCCCAAATTTTACGTTGACAGGAACTCTCATCAAAAAAATTAGTTCCTATCGCCTGGCCTTTGGTTCCTTCTTTCTTGCATTAAAAAAAAAAAAAAAATACATCTTGTATGGTTTTCTGCATCCTGGTATTACTCTCTACACTCTTCCTTACCGATTTATTCCTGATTCTGCTCCGTTACTGTAGTCTTGTGTGTTATGCAGTCTAAGTCGATAGTGGAAAGACCTAAGAAGCAAACCAGGCGATATTAATGAGCAGTTTGGAAAATAAATCGCTAAGGAAGAGGTGTTAGGATCTGTGTGTGGTGGTGTATCGTTGTGTGATGGCGTAGTGTTGTGTGGTTGGGTGGTGGTGTAGAGTTGTATGGTTGGGTGGTGGTGTAGAGTTGTGTGGTGGTGTGGTGTTGTGTGGTTGGGTGGTGGTGTAGTGTTGTGTGGTGGTGTAGTGTTGTGTAATGGTGTAGTGTTGTGTGATGGCGTAGTGTTGTGTGGTGGTGTTATGTGGTATGATGGTGTAGTGTGTGTTGGTGTAGTGTTGTGTGGTGGTGTGGTGTGGTATGATGGTGTAGTGTTGTGTGGTGATGTAGTGTGTGATGGTGTGGTGGTGTAGTGTTGAATGCTGATGTGGTGGAGGGAGGGAGGCCTTTGTTTCTCTGGCTATATATGGTACGCCACACCTTATTAATTTCTTCGCTACGACACGAACAAAAAATATATATATTAATAAAAATAATGTTAATATAAAAACAACTGCCACAGAAAAAATATATATACCTTTATTTCTTCGGCTATATAAGTTACTCCAGTCCTTGTTATTAATTTTTTCACTCCCACACGGACCAAAAAATAACTAATAAAAATAATGCAAAAAATAACTTACTGAAAAAAAATATATGCCTTTATTTTTGTGGCTATATTTGGTAGGCCACACCTTATAAATTTCTTCACTATCATTGAGATTAAATGAATTGATAAAAGTAATTGACATGGAAAAAAAGCATGTTAAATAATAGTCTAACATTGGTTGTAGTTTTAAAGAGGCTGCTTTTGATTAGTTGCATATATGATTTGCATTCAGGTGTTAGCGTAATCTGTTGTTATTATTATTATTATTATTATTATTATTATTATTATTATTGAATTAAACTTGTGCCAAGGTTGGGAAAAAATCGCCATCTATAGAGGATATAAGATAATTTATTTAAAATTCTGATTCTCGTGTGTGTGTGTGTGTGTGTGTGTGTGTGTGTGTGTGTGTGTGTGAGAGAGAGAGAGGGAGCGAGCAGAAGTACATAATTACATCTGAGTACTTTTTATAGGTGATTTAATTAAGCTGAGTGAAGGTTAGCCAAGTCTCTGCCCATAACTTTGTCCTGTTATGGGTTTATCTGCCATAAATATGTTCCCTAAAGAGGCTGTGTATAATGTTGGGGAGGAGAGGAAGTTTTCTCTCTCTCTCTCTCTCTCTCTCTCTTTCGGTTTCAAGGTTGGGTTAAATTCCTTTTGAGTCCCTTGTTAATAAGAAAATGTCATTACTACCCTATTTATTACTGTTATTATTATTATTATATTACCACCACCACCACCACTACTACTACTACTACTACTACTACTAATAATAATAATAATAATAATAATAACAATAACAATACCACCACCACCACCACCACCACTACTGCTGCTGCTGCTGCTACTACTACTACTACTATTACTACCACCACCACCACTACTACTACATTTGACCTAAATTCCTTCTAGATCCCCAAATGGAAGAAAAGCTCATTGCACACTAACCTAATGAGAAGCGATTGGAGATGACTAAAGATGGTTTTATGATCACTTTAACTTCCTTCAAGACTCCCTTTTTAGGAGGAAGAATTTACCTGTCATTAACCTGCTCACGTGAAGGAGTAATTTTATGGGAAGTGGTGTTACTGAAGATGGTATTATTGGTGGTGTAAATGTCGCTGGTGTATCGGGTATTAGGAAACTATTTTTGTACAACTAACTTTCTAATCCACTCCGGGAATAATGGAAGAGGAAAAAGTAATTGAAGAGAATTTTTGATTTTTTTTCTTGATTTCTCTCTCTCTCTCTCTCTCTCTCTCTCTCTCTCTCTCTAATCGCCAGCCCCCTTACTTAGTGCTGGGGTGAAGAATTTTGAGAGTTGGTTATATTGTAAAGCTAATTGGATAGAGGTTCCAGGTATGAATGTGAATTACTCTCAAGGTCTAGGTAACTCATCTCACACACACACACACACACACACACACACACACACACACACACACACACACACACACACACCTCTCTCTCTCTCTCTCTCTCTCTCTCTCTCTCTCTCTCTCTTCCTTGTGGTCGAACTGGATTCCACTGAGTTTCCCCTTAAGGAAGAGGAACGTGATGCTGCCTAATCCAATCATGTGCTAGAATTATATTTGGACAAGAGGCAGGAATGAAGATGGTTTATGTTGGGGGTGATTGGTTTATGTTGGGAGTAATTTGGTGTAGGTTGGGGTAATTGGTGTAGGTTGGGGGTAATTGGTGTAGGTTGGGGTGATAATTGGTGTAGGTTGGGGTGATAATTGGTGTAGGTTGGGGTGATAATTGGTGTAGGTTGGGGGTAATTGGTGTAGGTTGGGGATAATTGGTGTAGGTTGGGGTGATAATTGGTGTAGGTTGGGGTGATAATTGGTGTAGGTTGGGGATAATTGGTGTAGGTTGGGGTGATAATTGGTGTAGGTTGGGGGTAATTGGTGTAGGTTGGGAGTAATTGGTGTAGGTTGGGAATAATTGGTGTAGGTTGGGGATAAGTGGTGTAGGTTGGGGTGATAAGTGGTGTAGGTTGGGGTGATAATTGGTGTAGGTTGGGGATAATTGGTGTAAGTTGGGGATAAGTGGTATAGGTTGGGGTGATAATTGGTGCAGGTTGGGGTGATAATTGGTGTAGGTTGGGGATAATTTCTGCTCATGTTCCTCTTGTAGGCAGTGAAATAATCTTTGACCTAACCTAACTTAACCTTGCCTCCTCTCCTGCCTACCCCACTTAACGTTATATAATCTTCTATACGAATGTTATGAGAAGAGGCGAGTTTGAAGCCTTCTTATGATTAGGGATAAGTCCTGCTGCGTTCCCCCATCCTAACCTGACAATCTAACCTAACCTACAGCCCAATAATGTTCTCGAATAATATTTTAGCAGGAGGCGCAATTGGATATGGCTGTGTTTGGGGTGAATTCCATCAGCATCCACGTGAATTCTCTACTGGGAGTAGTGTAGTGGCAATCCATCCTTCCTTATCCGAAGCTTCGATCCCTGAATGAGAAGCTCCGAACCTTGAATGGAGTTTCTTAATGTGTAATAATGTGAAGATTGGTACAAGGATTGATTGATGGTCGGCCTGTAATTCCATCAACACCAAGTGAAGTCTAGTAATTTAGTGGCAATCCGTTCTCCCTTATCCGAAGCCCCGAATCCTGAATGAACAGCTCCGAACCTTGAATGGAGTTTCTTAAATGTGTAATAAGGTGAAGGTTCGTACGAGGACTGATGATAGATTAATTGTTGGCTTATAATTGCGCTGTCATCTACGTGAATTCTAGTATATTTTGTGGCAGTCCATCCTCCTTTATCCGAAGCTCTGAACCCTGAATGAAGCCTCTTGATGTGTAATAAAGTGAAGGTTCGTAATGCACCCCTGGAGGTCATTTTTTTCGGCTTTTGTGTTGCTGTTCGGTCCTAGACAAAGCCGGTGAAAGCCCTGCAGCCTTTTGTTTGATTCTCACGGCAATTTTGAGGGTTGGTGAGAGTGTGGTTGCTTTGAAGAGTAACCCACCCTCCCTCCCCCGACCCTTTCCAACCCTCCCACCCACATCTTTCTGTCACCCATGTTACTTTCCACCCCCCACCCATATCACATCGCTGGCTACCTACATCATTTCCACACACATACCCCCCCCCTCTCTCTCTCTCTCTCTCTCTCTCTCTCTCTCACACACACACACACACACACACACACACACATACACAAGAGAATATGTGCGTGGTGGTGAGGACTGCAACCGGACCCAACATGGCGTGGTTGTCCAATTTTCCCTCCCTTCTGAAGTTACCCCAGGCAGCAGCGGTACGGTTACCTCGCGGGGACACCCAGGTAACAGGTAACCCAACGTGCAATTACTCCAATTTTTTTCTCAGCAATTACCTTATTTTTTTTTCTTTTTTTCATGGGCCAGCGGTTCTGTTGATGTGTTTCCTTGAGTGAAGGATGCCGGTAGGGATGGGTAGGTTGGCTGAGAGAGAGAGAGAATTTGTGTAAAGCATGACATCTCACCTCTCCACTTTCTCCTCTCCTTCCCCCACCCCCCTTCAGCAATCACCTTCAGTCGAAACGGGAAGGAAAAACTCATAACAGTCAAGTTGCATTATCGGAGAACGGTCAAGGAAATATTACGGGAAGTTAGACGCACGCGCGAGCGCGCTCAGACACATACGCACGCACGTGCGCACACACACACACACACACACACACACACACACACACACACACACACACACACACACACACACACACACACACACACACACACACACACACACACACACACACCTCAAGCAGCAAACTCTCATCCCTTTTCTGTCCAACTGTCTAATGCAAGAGTTAACCGTTACTTCCAGTCCTTCATTTTTGCAACAGGTCAACTCTGGAACTGTCTCCCTCTGTCTGTATTTCCTGCTTCCTATGATCTCCAGTCTTTCAAACGCAGTGTGTCCAGACATCTCGAAACGATTGGATCTTGAATTTGGCTCTCTCTTGTACTTTGTTTTTCTCTTGGATGGAACAATAATTGCGGCCTCGTGGCCATTGGTTCCTTCTTCCTCGGGGGGAAAAAAAAAAAAAAGAGGAGGGCAGTGCGTGGTCATTGCTCTCTCCACCAACGAATTTGGACGGAGGTAATGTATTCTATTCACCCGTCCCTATTAGTCTGTCTGTGCGCATATTATCCCAGAAAGTTGTTACTGGATTTCAGTGGAATCTGGTGGATAGGTGGGCAGTGGGGCCAGGGAGAGGCGGTTAGATTTTGAGTTCAGGATCAGGGTTGGGGTCTCTCTCTCTCTCTCTCTCTCTCTCTCTCTGACATTGTGGGGGATAAACGCCCTCTGAAATGTTAGTAGAAAGACCGTAGATTTAATAGACATACGAGACCGTGAAAGTATTGGTCTGGTAATCAAGAGGAAGTACAGCAGCAAAGCACACATTTTATCGATGGTGGCGGAGGTACGCGCTATCTGAGTGTTTTCTAGTTACCCCTTTGTGTTTATCATTATTATTATTGTTATTATTACTACTATTGTTATTATTACTATTATTATTGTTACTGTTATTATTGTTATTATCATCATTATTACTATTATTGTATTGAGTGGTGTGTTTGGCTTTGTTATATTCGAGGTAGCGCTATTTTTTTTTTAGCGTGAGGGAAACAAATCTTGAGACTCGTCCTGAAGGGGTTAAATCTTGAGACTCGTCCTGAAGGGGTTAAATCTTGAGACTCGTCCTGAAGGGGTTTAATCGGGAGACTCGCGGTGAAGGGGCTAGAAACCATCTCTCCATTAGGAAGTTAAATTTGCAATTGAAGTTCGGGAGGTAATTTGTTCCTTGTATGGCATCTGGTGGAGAGACAGAGAGAGATGGGGGAGAGAGGGGAGAAGGATGGGGAAGAGAGAGAGTCGAGGAGGGAAGGAGGGGAGAAGGCTGGGGAGGAGAGGGTTGAGAGACAGAGGGAGGGAGAGGAAAGATAGGGAGAAGAGGGTTGAGAGAGAAAGGGGGAAGGGAGAGTAAGGGGGTATTTCAAGGTGGGGGAGGTTGAAGGCTTTGTGAGGGTTTACCTGAGGGGAGGAAGCAGGGAGAGGAAGGGTGTGAGGGAGAAAAAGAGAAAGGGAGAGGTAGGAGAAGGAGGAGGACAAGGAGAGGGTGGGGAAGGGGAGAATGAGGGGTGATGGGAGTGGATAGAAGGAAGAGAGGGAGACGAAGGGGAGGGAGAGAAAAATGTGGAAGGGAAGGTAGAGAAGGGGAAGGGAGGGGGATACGATACTAGCACTGGGAGGAGGGGGAGGAAGAAGAGGAGGAGGAGGTGAAGTGAGAGAAAGTGGTGGGAGGGAGAGGGAAAGGTGAATTAATTGGAGGAGGAGGAGGGGAAGATGGGGGAGTGATGGAGAAGAGAGGAGGAGGAGGAGGAAGAGGTAAAGCGAAGGGGAGAGGAAGTGAGGGAAAATGGGAGGAATTAGGGATGGAGAGAGGGGAGGTGAAAGAGAGAGAGAGAGATAGAAGGTGAATAGGAGGGAAGTGAGAGAGAGGGGAAAGAGAGAGAGAAAGCAGAAGGAAGGCTTGTGAGAGGAATAGAAAATGAGAGAGAGAGAGAGAGAGAGCGTAATCAGAGGACACTATTGTATTGTGAGGTTGATGAAAGTGGGGTTGGGAATGTGCTGAAATAACTCTCTCTCTCTCTCTCTCTCTCTCTCTCTCTCTCTCTCTCACACATCCCCTTTGTCCTCATCTTGTCACGATTCTGTCTTGATCCTTGTTTTCCCTCCTCCCACCTTGTGTTTGTGGTCACCTATTTTTACTGTGAGACAGAGAGAGAGAGAGAGACAAACAGACAGACAGACAGGGGGGGGTTAGGGAGAGAGAGATTTGTTTTTATTTTTATTTTTTAGGTTACCCTCGTTTGGAAGCCACGTAGGTAGGTAGGTAAGTAGATTGGTAGGTAAGAGGTCGCGTTAGTAGGTAGGTATTCAGTTTGGTAGGTAAGAGGTCGCGTTAGTAGGTAGGTATTCAGTCTGGTAGGTAGATAAGAAGTCGCGTTGGTAGGTAGGTAAGTAGGTTGGTAGGTAAGAAGCCACAATGGTAGGTAGGTAATCATTTTGGAAGGTAGGTAGATAGAGAGGTTGGTAGGTAAGAAGTCACTCTGGTAGGTAGGTCAGGTGTTCGGTAAGTAGAAAGGGGGTAGATTGTTACCTACGTATATGGGTAGGTAAGTAGACAGGTAAGTAGGCTGGTGGTGTTAGAGGCACGTAGGTAGTTGCAGTTTTGACTTGGGTAGGTGACTTAGCATGGAGAGAGAGAGAGAGAGAGAGAGAGAGAGAGCTTGTGAATGTATATGCTAGAGATAGAAAATATTGATGTGTAGGTGTGGGAAGAGGATGTGAAAGATTGGGAGAATGTGTGTGTGTGTGTGTGTGTGTGTGTGTGAGAGAGAGAGAGAGAGAGAGAGAGAGAAGGACCCATTCTCTTGGCTCTCACGCCTTTAGCCTCCTCTCATCTTAATAACAATACCTGAACCGTCTGTCTTCCCCTCCTCTCTCTCTCTCTCTCTCTCTCTCTCTCTCTCTCTCCCTCTCCCCTGGGTGTGGTATCGATGTGCATGTATGTGTATATATAAGTGTATGTATGTATGTGTAAGTATGGGTGTGTAGTTGGCAGTGGTGTGGAAGAAGATGTGGGTGTGATGTGGATGTGGGTGTGGGTGATGTGGATGTGGGTGGGTGAAATTGAGAGTGCTGTGGGTGTGGGAGGGTGTGTGCGAGTGGGTGGACGTGTGAGTGATGTGGGTGTGGGTGTGTGGGTGGGAAGTGAGGGAGGGATGATTGAAACTCCAGACATACTTGACGAGACTACCCTCTCTCTCTCTCTCTCTCTCTCTCTCTCTCTCTCTCTCTCTCTCGTGTCACCGTACCTATCAAAAATGCCTCTTTTCACATCTAAATACATTTATATTTATGTCTCACTCTGTTAATGTCAGTCTATCACTATCTATCTGTCACTCAGTTTATCTATCTGTCTGTGTCTGTCTTAATGTCTATCGCTGTCTATCTGTCACTCAGTTTGTCTATCTGTCTGGGTAGTTTGAGTGAGAATGTGTCTGGAGAAGCAGTTAGAGTTGAACTCGTGCGGGATAAAGCACTGTACCACACTGCTACCACCACCACAACCACCACAGTCACCACCACCACCCTGCATTACACCACACCACACTACTACTACCACCACAACCGCTAAGATCAGTCTTCATCATACCACACCACAGCCACCACCAGCATCCTGCATTACACCACACCACACTACTGCCACTACCACAGCCAGCATCCTGCATTACACCACACCACATTACTGCCACCACCACAACCACCACTACACTGCAGTAAACTACACCACACCACATCGCACCACAGTACTACACCACACCACATCGCACCACAGTACTACACCACACCACACCACACCACACTACACTATACACCTCACTCAGTACGTACATTACATTCCACATAACTGCGTAACATCACAATCTCTCTCTCTCTCTCTCTCTCTCTCTCTCTCTCTCTCTCTCTCTCTCTCTCTCTCTCTCTCTCTCTCATATCCACTCACATACCAAGCCACCCAACCTTCTTCTTCTTTTTTTTTTTTTTTTTTCTAAACCTGGGTACATTTTATTTTTTTTTAATCCTGTTTGGCGTCAGGGGTCAAATTGAGAGGTCAGATTAGGCCACAGAATTTTTGACATTTTTTTTTTACCTTTCTTTGAGTGAGGGAGACATTCTGGATCACGATATATCAAACCACGAGCAGGTGTCGGGTATTGGGTATTTAATCTGGGTTGGGTCAGGTGTGGGTTAAATTAGGACAGGTTAATTAGCCAGGTAAAGTTATGTTCGTGAAGGTAAGGTTGGTTTTCTCCCTTCTCTGTCATTCACTCCCTCTCTCCCTTTCTTTCCCTTTCTCCCTTTCGTTCCCTCTCTCCCTTTCTCAACAACACACGTACTCACTCATTGTCTCACTCACTCTCTCCCTGGCTCTCTCACTCGCTCACTCACTCTTCCACTCACTCACCCCAGCGGACTGCGGTGCTCTGAATTATAGATCTCCTCACTCTGCCTGTTCCAGACTTTGCAGGCTGTAGCGGTCACGAGAGAGAGAGAGAGAGAGAGAGAGAGAGAGAGAGAGAGAGATGTAGAAGAGGATGAGAGAGAGAGAGAATGGGATTAGGAACAGGTATGTAGAAGAGGATGAGAGAGAGAGGTTGGAATGTGAAAGTTTGAGAGAGAGAGAGAATGGGATTAGGAATAGGTATGTAGAGAAGGATGAGAGAGAGAGAGAGGTTGGAATGTGAATGTTTGAGAGAGAGAGAGAGAGAGAGAGAGAGAGAATGGAAATAGGAATAGGTATGTAGAAGAGGATGAGAGAGAGAGATTGGAATGTGAATGTTTGAGAGAGAGAGAGAGAATGGGAATAGGAACAGGTATGTAGAAGAGGATGAGAGAGAGAGGTTGGAATGTGAATGTTTGAGAGAGAGAGAGAATGGGAATAGGAACAGGTATGTAGAAGAGGATGAGAGAGAGAGGTTGGAATGTGAATGTTTGAGAGAGAGAGAGAGAGAGAGAGAGAGAGAGAATGGGATTAGGAATAGGAATGTAGAAGAGGATGATAGAGAGAGGTTGGAATGTGAATGTTTGAGAGAGGGAGAGAGAGTATGGGAATAGAAATGGGTATATAGGAAAAAGAATGAGAGTGAGAAACGATGTGAATGTGGATGTATGAGAGAGAGAGAGAGAGGTGAAGTAGAGTTTGTTTTAAAGTTGCTTGAGAGTGAGGTTGAGAAAAGAGAGAGTAAGAGTTGTGTGAGAGAGTGAGGGTGGAAAAGTTGTACATGTGAAAAGTGATGAAGGGAGGTGTGTGAGAGAGTGAAAAACTGATATTAATTTTGAGAGAGATAGAGTGTGTGTGTGAGTGTGTGTGATGTAGAATTTGTGTACTTTGAGAGAGGCTGAAAAAAACTAAGAGTGAGAGTTGTGTGTGTGTATGCGAGAGAGAGAGAGAGAGAGAGATTAAGGATGGAAAAGTTTTGTGTGAGAGGAGTGAGGCAGGGAGAAGGGTGTGTGTGTGTGTGTGTGTGTGTGTGAGAAAGAGAGAGAGAGGGGGGGGGAGGCAAAGTGTGTGAGAGTGTTATCTTGTGTTGAAAGAATACTGAATTGCCAAAGTTAGCGTAAAGATTGAGAGGAAAACGAGATTCTCTCTCTCTCTCTCTCTCTCTCTCTCTCTCTCTCTCTCTCTCTCTGATAGATAGATAAGGTTGTCATTGTCTATCCTGCATCATTTCAGTCCATATCTCTGCCTCACCCTCGCCCACACCAGCAGTCTGTGCCATCCCCACAACACACAATCTGCCATTTTTACACTATATCCCACTGCCTCTCCCACGCCCACACCAGCAGACTGCACCATCCCCATGTGTAGACGTGTGTAAGTGTGGAGAGAAGTGAATTTGTGGAACAGTACGAGGGATGAAAGAGGTAGTGATATTTTGCGGAAGGGAATTTGTTACTGCGTGGTGAGGACGAAGGTGAGATGGGATGCTGGTGATAGTGAGGGGTGGGTAGGGAAGCTTCGTTATCGTCATTATCGTTATCTTTAGCATTACCATCATTATTTGTATCGCCGTCGTCTTCATCATCTTTTCGTCATCACTTACTATCATCGTCATCATCATCATCATCATCAGTAGCTGCATGTCGTCATCATCACTTATCGTCATTTTCATCATCACCATCAGCAGCAGCAGCATCTTCGTCTTCATTATCATCATCATTATCGTCAGCAATATCGTCTTCGTTACCATCATCATCATCTTCATCCACATACTTAATACCATCATTATCATTATCGTCAGCATCTTCGTCTTCATTCATTATCATCATATCATCATCATCTTCATCCACATACTTCTCATCATTATCATCATTATGGTCAGCATCTTCGTCTTCATTATCATCATCATCATTATCATCATTTCCCGGAGGATGGATGAAAGAGGCAGCGGAATTCTGAGAAATGGAATTTATTACTGCGTGTTAGAACGAACGTGATGCTGTCGATTGTGGTGGTGATGGTGGTGGTAAAGGTGGTGGTGGTGGTGGTGGTAAAGGTGGTGGTGGTGGTGGTTTCAGTAGTGGTGGTTGTGTCGGTGGTGGTGGTGGTGTTGGTGGAGTTAGGGTAAGGGAATATGTAGGGATCATCATCATCATCATCATCATCATCATCAATATTATAATCATCACTACCATCGTTATTGTCATGTTATCATCTTTGTGTTCAGCGGAGGACGACTGAGAGAGAGAGAGAATCAGTTTAGGCTATATCTGTATGCTTGTGTGTGTATTGTTACATACACATATATTTATATCCATGTTAGATTTGTATGTGTATGTATGCATGTAGGTACGTACGTGTGTGTGTGTGTGTGTGTACAAGGTCAGCAACACTACACGACCACACCAGGGACTTACGCCTCCTTCCTCCCTCCTTCCATCTCTCCCTCTCTTCATTTTCTCCCTCTCATTCTTACCTCCCTCCTCCCTACCCTTCTTCCCACCAACACCGAATTTTTAAAACATTTTTCTCTTTTAGTAATTATCTCTTCATTATATTACCCTCCTTTTTTTTCTTTATTGTATTTCCATTTAGTGCGCATTTTCTTTAATTCCTCTGTGCCTCACTTTCGCTTCCTTTTTTCCATCCATTCTTCCTTCTTTCCTTCCATCATTCATTCATTCTTTTGTTTTCCTTGCTTCCTTCTCTCCTTCTTCCAGTATTGCTTTCTTTTTACTCTCCTTCCTTCCTTCCTTCCTTCCTTCCTTCTACTCGTCTTTTTTTTTTTTCCCCGCTTCTTCTTTCCTTCCCTTTCGCCACTGCTTCCTTTCCTTTCCATTCCTTTCCTTTCCATTCCTTTCCTTTTCTTTTGGTTTTTTCCTTCTTCCATCTTTCCAATATCCATTGTAATTTCAGTGATAATTTTTTTCGTCTTTCGTTCCACGTTCTCGTAATTTCGTTTTTAACTTTCCTTTTTTGCTATTTACCCATTTTTGCTTTTACAGTCAAGAGAGAGAGAGAGAGAGAGAGAGAGAGAATCCTGGTGACGGCTTCAGTGACTCCTGACACTCCCTCAGTGCCTTCCCTCCCTCCTTTCCTTCCCTCCCTCCTTTCCTTCCTTCCTTCCTTCCTTCCTTCCTTCCTCTGTCACTTCATTTCCTTTGCTGTTCTCATTTCCCTTCCCTTCCCTCCTCTCCTTCCTTCCTTCCTTTCTTCATTCCTTCCTTTCTTCCTTCATTCATTCATTCATTCATTCATTCTTTCACGCTCCTATTCTTCCTCCTTCCCTCGTTTTAGCCCTCCCCTCTATTCCTCCTACCCCCTTCATTCCTTCCTCCCTTCCCGTCTCTTTTCTCTGCTGCTACTGTTCTCTCTCTCTCTCTCTCTCTCTCTCTCTCTCTCTCTCTCTCTCTCTCTCTCTCTCTCTCTCTCTCACACACACACACACACACAAATTAGGTTAGGCTTCATTTGGCATTCCTCCCGCTTCCTCACCCCTTCTACGTACTCCTTCACTCCTATTCCCATTCCTAATTCTTCCCACATAGATTACCATTCATTCCCACCATCATTCCCATTTCCACTTTGATTCCTTCCTTTATTTCGACTATAATTCCTACCGATGTTAGCTGCTGTAGTTCACTTTTGTTGTGTGTGTGTAGCTTTCATCTTTTTCTCCCATTCTTTTGCAGTTCTCATTCACTTCTGTTTCTGTGTGTGTGTGTGTGTGTTTGTGCGTGTGTGTGTGTGTGTGTGTGTGTGTGTGTGTGTGTGTGTGTGTGTATATAGCTTTCACCTTCTCCCATCCCTATGCAAAAAACAAATAGCTTGGTGTTGAACTGGGTAGTGTTAGGTTGTTATCAAGATGGGGGAAGGGTGTTGGTTCAAGTGTGTAGGTGTAGAGGGTTGATAAGGAGGGTGTAGACGAGGATGTGGTAGGAGTGATAAGAGAAAAGGGTGTTGGAGGACTGGAAAAAAAAATATTAATTGAACACACACGCGCACACACACACACACACACACACACACACACACACACACACACACACACCACACAAAGGGTTTAGTGTGGTTATAATGTCCACGTAAATGTCTGTCTTTCTCATTACCCTCAGTGTCACCTGGTACACCGCCGTCATTACTCTGGCTTGAGAGAGAGAGAGAGTCGTCAGGTCTTAATATTGATAATGACTATCTCTAATTAGGGAAGTTTAGGAATGAGATAATGAGAGAGAGAGAGGGAGAAAGAGAGAGAGTGAATACTGTGTGTATGTATGTTTGCGTTTGTGTGTTTGTGTGTGTGTGTTAGTTCAGTGTGTATTGTGTGTGTCTAATTGAAGCTCTGTAGGTGAGGGGGATTGTGTGTGTGTGTGTGTGTGTGTGTGTGTGTGTGTGTGTGTGTGTGTGTGTGTGTGCGCGCGCGCGCGTGTGTCTATACGTTAGTTCAGTGTGTATTGTGTGTGTCTTATTGAAGCTCTGTAGGTGAGGGGGATTGTGTGTGTGTGTGTGTGTGTGTGTGTGTGTGTGTGTGTGTGTGTGTGTGTATTGTTAGACAGGCTAGGTGCTGGGGGGGGGGTGTAGTGGTGGATGTGGGTGTATTAGTGATGATTGATGTGGGTGACGTTTTTATGTATATGCGGGTGAGGACTGGGTATGGGGGTAGGTTGGGAGGTGGTGGTGTATTGGTATTGGTGTATTGTAGGTGTGGATTGGATATTGTATTGGTGTGGGTGTTGGTATTGTATTGGTATGGGTGTACTGTAGGTGTGGATTGGGTATTGCATTGGTGTGGGTGTTGGTATTGTGATGGTATGGGTGTACTGTAGGTGTGGAATGGATATAGTATTGGTGAGGGTGCTGGTGTTGTATTAGTATGTGTTCTGTATTGACGTATGTTCATGTGTGTTTTTGTGTTAATATAAAAGTGTAGTGGAGAATGTAGTGTGTGTGTGTGTGTGTTTAAATGAAGGAACTTAGGTGTAAATACTACCTTATTACACTCTCTCCAACAAGGAAAAACAAACGTAAATAAATATAAAAGAAAATATTATTACTGTCTTGTGTATAATATAGTACGTGGGGGAGGATTGAGATAAGCACCTTGAATGAACTCAGGGATTAGGCGTCTGGTAATAGATGGTGGATAGATAGATAGGTAGGTGGATAGATATAGACAGGTAGATTGGCTGTGTAATGATGCGAATTGAACTGATACCAGAATAGGATGTTAGTGGTGTGGAGGGGAATGAGATTTAGGAGTGAATGGTATGGAAAATGGGATGTGGGTGTGTGTGTGACAGATAGGAGTTACGTAAGCAGATGGAGTTAGTGTGTGTGTGTGTGTGTGTGTGTGTGTGAGAGAGAGAGAGAGAGGGGCATGTCTGAGCGTTGATGATAAAAGATCGTTATGTAAGGAAGTGGAATATAGGAAGATGTGGATGGTAAGGGCGGGTGTGGAAGGTAAGACTAAGGATTGGAAGGTAGGTGGATGTGGATGATGGTAGTTATGTAAGAAGTTGGAGCTAGGGATGTGTAGGATGATGTGGAAGGTAAGGGTTGGTGTGTGGGTTGGAGTTGATGGGGAAGGGAGGGGAAGGATAGAGTAGGTAAAGGTATGTAAGTTCGTGGGTTGATAGGTAGAGTGAGATAGGTAGGAGGATAGTGAGAGAGAGAGAGAGAAGAATCGAGGGACATGCAGATAGGAAGGTAATTTATGTAGGTAGGTGAGAGAGAGAGAGAGTAATTAGTGCAGTTTAAGGTAAATAGAAGGTACAGTGAGAGGGAGATAGGTAGATAGCACAAATAGATAGACTGTGTGTGTGTGTGTGTGTGTGTGTGTGTATTCCCACGGTACTGGTGCCGTAACTCGCTCGCAAAACCACTCCCTCAGCATTGCCTACCCTCCCATCCCCACATACCTATTTCCCTTTTACCTCTTCGTCTTTCCTCTTTTATAATATTCTTCTTACGTGTTTCCTCCTCCTCCTCCTTATCATCATCATCATCATCATCATCATCATCATCATCATCGTCGTCGTCGTTATTATTATTATTATTATTATTATTATTATTATTATTTATTCTCTGTTCCTTCTTTTCTTTTCTTAATGCATCTCCTCGATTCTTCTTTCTTATAATTCTGTTGTTTTCCTTTTTATTTTTTATTTTCTCCTCAATAACTTAATTTTGAGATCTGGATACTTCTCTCCTCCTCCTCCTCCTCCTCCTCCCCACTTTATCATGTTTGTTCTTCCCCTTCATTACCTACGTTCATGTCATCCTTCTCTCTCTCTTTTTCCTTCACCGAGCGCTGTCACTGAGATAGGACAAGAAAATTGGGAGAAAAATCGATTATTATTACGTTGACAAAAAAAAAGAAAGGCGACGGAGGAAGAGGAGAAGGAGGGAGGAGGGGATAACGAGGAGGAGGAGGAGGGGAATTGTGGGAAGTTGGTGGTAGTGATGGTTGTGGTTGTGAGACCTGTGTATGGTTGTGAGCCCTGACATTGGTGGTAGTGAATGGTTGTGAATCCTGGTAGTGGTGGTGAGGGCAAGAGTGGTTGAAGTGTGTGGTGTTGTGTGTGTATGGTTGTGATGGTAGTGAATGGTTGTGAATCCTGGTAGTGGTGGTGAGGACAAGAGTGGTTGAAGTGTGTGGTGTTGTGTGTGTATGGTCGTGAGTCCTGGTAGTGATGGTTGTGAATCCTGGTAGTAGTGGTGAGGGCAGGGGTGGTTGAAGTGTGTGGTGTTGTGTGTGTATGGTCGTGAGTCCTGGTAGTGAATGGTTGTGAATCCTGGTAGTAGTGGTGAGGGCAGGGGTGGTTGAGGTGTGTGGTGTTGTGTATGTATGGTCGTGAGTCCTGGTAGTGAATGGTTGTGAATCCTGGTAGTGGTGGTGAGGGCAAGAGTGGTTGAAGTGTGTGGTGTTGTGTGTGTATGGTTGTGAGTCGTGGTAGTGATGGTAGTGAATGGTTGTGAATCCTGGTAGTGGTGGTGAGGGCAAGGGTGGTTGAAGTGTGTGGTGTTGTGTGTGTATGGTTGTGAGTCCTGGTAGTGATGGTAGTGAATGGTTGTGAATCCTGGTAGTAGTGGTGAGGGCAGGGGTGGTTGAGGTGTGTGGTGTTGTGTGTGTATGGTTGTGAGTCCTGGTAGTGATGGTAGTGAATGGTTGTTAATCCTGGTAGTAGTGGTGAGGGTGGTTGAGGTGTGTGGTGGTGTGTGTGAATGAGACCCAGCCCCCCCTGTGTAACCCAACCCACTACACCTCATTACAGAACCCAATTTGTGGAACCAGAGAGCTAGCTGGAAGGACAGGGGGAGGGAGGGAGTGAGGGTCGGTGTGTGGTGGTGGTGTGTTGTGGTAGGACACCGTGATTTAGGAAGGGCACACACACACACACACACACACACACACACACACACACACACACACACACACACACACACACACACACGTGTATGTATATGTATAGATAGATATAGAAACAGTACATAAACATAATTTAATATTCATGCATTCATAAATATGCACACACACACACACACACACACACACACACACACACACACACACGGAAAAGGGTGTAAGAAGGGGTGTGCAGTATATGTGGGAGTGAGGTCAGGAGTAACGGGTGTAACAGGTGTGGGTGTGGCTGTAAAGGTTAATGAGAGAGCGTTTTAAGTGTGTGTGTGTGTCCCTTGGGTGTACTAGAGATGCTGGGTGGGTGTTGTGTGTCTCTGGGGTGTACTGTGTACCTGGGTGTTCCTTTAATGTCATCATCATCATCACTACAACAGCTGCAGCATCCTAACCCTATTTCCCTGGAGCAAAAAAATGTGTGTGTGTGTGTGTGTGTGTGTGTGTGTGCGCATATTTATGAATGCATGTATGTAATATTGTCTGTGTGTATCTATATCTGTTTATATATTATGCATGCACGTGTGTGTGTGTGTGTGTGTGTGTGTGAAGCGTCAACTAAATGAACGGATAGATTTTAATTACACATGGCACATAGAAGAAGTATAACAGTATTAGTAGTCTTATTAATCCAAGTTTATTTGAATTATTAGTACAAATGTCTGTAAAATGAACAGCCTTTTCCCTTCACTAATTATATATTCTTTTTTTGCAGGTAAGTCGTGGTCTCCTCTTGCCGTACTGCAGAAAAAAATGTAAGTAGAAGAGCCCAGTTGATGAAGGCAGCCGACAATGTTTTTTTTTTTTTTTTTTAGTCACCTAATATCCCACAGAATAAGTAAATAAATCAATAAACAGTAGAATATTTAGCCAGAAAGAGACGAATTTTAATAAGCGGATTTATAGACACATCAAAATTATCCGGAGGAAGTTTAGGGTTAAAAGGTTAGAGGAAAAGGTTTAATATTTTAACATAATCTTTGTTCAGCTTAAGACGCACAGTAGGTTAATTGTGACGACCCATGGAGAGAGAGAGAGAGAGAGAGAGAGAGAGAGAGAGAGAACGTACAGTATATATAAAAGTATTAATGTTAATGTGTGTGTTTGTGGTGTGACTAGATAGATAGGTAGGTAGGTAGATAGATAGAGGGAGAGAGAGAGAGAGAGAGAGAACGTATGTCTAAAAGTATGAATGTTAATGTGTGTGATTGTGGTGTGAATGGATGGAGAGAGAACGTATGTATGAAAGTTAACGTGTGTGACTGTGGTGTGATTAGATAGATAGATAGATAGAGAGAGAGAGAACATAAGTATGAAAACTAACGTGTGTGACTGTGGTGTGATTAGATAGATAGGTAGATAGATAGAGAGAGAGAGAGAGAGAATCTTAGATAGCTCTCTCATCATCGTCTCTTTTATCAGTCACTGTCTTACTACGAGGTTCTTCAGTTGCTCGTCTGTCTGTCTGTCTGTTGGATTTTTTAACAAGAGAGAGAGAGAGAGAGAGAGATAATATAGGCTAGTGTCCCGTGTCTGAGGATGTGTGTGTGTGTGTGTGTGTGTGTGTGTATAGATAGATACAGAGAGAGAGAGAGAGAATAATGATGTTGCAGCGCTCCATCTCTTGATATATTGAAGGGTCTTGGCGTAGGACGGGTAGAACTTAAGTAGGATAGGTAGTTAGGGAAGTAGGTAGATAGGGAGTTAATGTAGGTGGAATGGTGGGTTGGCTGGTTGAATGGTATGGGTGTAAGTAGATGGGTTGGTAGGTAGGTATGCTGATGAGTTGTTGGTAGGTAGGTAGGAAAAATGGTAGAGGCAGAGTGATAGGTAGGAATACTGGCTGGTTGGTAGGTAGGTAGGGAGAATGATTGGTTGGTTGGTAAGTAGGGAGGTAGGAGAGAGAGTGAGGCAAAGGATGGGCAGTAATGAGGCAAGTGAGTGAGGCAAGAAATAGGCAGTAATGAGGCAAGATATGCAGTAATGAGGCACGTGGGTGAGGCAGAGGGATGAGGCAAGAGATAGGCAGTAATGAGAAAGGTGTGTGAGGCAAGAGATAGGCAG
>NC_137065.1:2310000-2315000 GCF_032717465.1 Coenobita brevimanus | reverse complement strand
CCTTCCTTCCTACCTACATTCCTATCTTCCTTCCTTCCCACCTACATTCCTGTCTTCCTTCCTTCCTTCCCACCTACATTCCTATCTTCCTTCCTACCAACATTCCTATCTTCCATCCTTCCTTCCTGCCTACATTCCTATCTTCCATACTTCCTTCCCTCTCATCCTTCCATCCTTCCTTCCCTCTCATCCTTCCATCCTTCCTTCCGTCCTCTCTTCCTTTCGTCCATCCTTCCTTTTTTACTTCATTCATGTCCTTCATTCCTTCCTATATTCCTATCTTCCATCCTTCCTTCCTTCTTTACTTCCTTCCCTCCCTTCTTTCCATCCCTCCTTCCTTTCCATCTCCCTGTCTCCCTTTTCACCATCCTTTTCGCTCTCTCTCAGCCCTCTCCTTTAACTGCTCTCACCCCTCACTCCCTCTTTAAAGCTCTTACACACACACACACACACACACACACACACACACACACACACACACACACACACACATTCTCTCTCTCTCTCTCTCTCTCTCTCTCTCTCTTTGTTTTTGTGTTTATTTATCTGTCTGTTGTAATGTCTATCAGTCCATCTATCTGTTTACCTATCTGTATCTCTATCCTTATTCCGTCTATCTGTCTACATCTGTGTGTGTGTGTGTGTGTGTGTGTGTGTGTGTGTGTGTGTGTGTGTGTGGTGCGGTAGGTGGTGTGGAGTGTGTGTATGTATGTATGTATGTATGTATGTATGTGTGTGTGTGTGTGGTGCGGTAGGTGGTGTGGAGTGTGTGTATGTATGTATGTATGTATGTGTGTGTGTGTGGTGCAGTTGGTGGTATGGAGGAGGGTGGTTGTGTGTGTGTGTGTGTGGTGCAGCTGGTGGTATGAAGGAGGGTGGTGTGGAGTGTGTGTGTGTGTGTGTGTGTGGTGCAGTTGGTGGTATGGAGGAGGGTGGTGTGGAGTGGTGAACTTTAAGTCTTCCCCCCTGACGCCTGCAGGTCTTTTGTCCAGGCCACCCCTCATAGGATTCGGGATCAGGCAGTAGATAGATAGATAGATGGGTAGATAGATAGGTAGATAAAATGTGTGACGCACTAATTTAGGAGGGAGCGGTGTGAGTGTCAGGAGAATTACAGGAAACAGAGCAATGGAGGTCGTAGTCAGGTTATAAAAGAAGTGTTCTGGTGTTTGAAACGGCGCAGGTTCGATCCTTGGAAGAAATTAATAGTAATAGTAGTAGTAGAGTAGTAGTAGTAGTAGGAATAATAATAATAATAGTAATAATAATAATGATGATGATGATGATAATGATAATAGTAATAATAATAATAATAATAATATTCATAATCATAATAATAGTAACTCTCTGGCTAGTACCCTTCCTAAATAAAAAGTCGCAGTATGAACAGTGGGTATTGGCGTTGAAGTGGTGACATGTGAAGGTTTGTGACTCTAGAAGGAGACCACATTGAACAGGTTATCGAAGTGTATACCCAGACGTGGACCAAAATCAATAAATAAATAGGTAAATGAATAAATAAGCAAGTAGCTCTATTCGGTGCTGACATTAAGACGAGGTATGTACGGGGAACTGGGTAGGTTGCTGTGGTGTATTAATATGTATTACTCTGGGCCAGGTAAAGACATACAGCAAGATAAATACGAGGCCTGTAGGTAAGATAATAATAATAATAATAACAATAAGAATAATAATAATACCTAGAACACCGTAAACTTGTCTAAGGACCGTTTTGATCGAGAAAACTTCCCACAGCCTTTGCCAACTTGAAGCCGAGCCTAGGTCAAGGTCACTGATATTGTGTGTGTCACCTTAGGTCATCACAGTCGTCCACCAAGTTTGGGTGACATCCGGAACATCAAGAAAAGTCCCAATTTTTTTACCCCAGGCTATTCCAGAGATTAACCAACCGATTGGCACCATGCTCCTTTGCGCCCTGCAGCCGCGTTAAAGCCATGGTGCAGTTAAACTTGATTTTGCTGGATTACGCTGTTTCTGAGAGAGCGTCCTGGAATCCACCTTTTTTTACGTTCTTAATAATACCCGGTGATCCGGTTGATGGATTGGCGTCGTATGTGGCCAGAAGCGGCCAGCTGGGCCATTAACCTGATAGAGTTTGAAGACTTTAGACCAAACAGCCTCCCAGTAATGGACATTTAATTTTTAAGCGGAAAAAATAATAAGATAACTACAACAAGAAACCTTCCCACAGGTACGTAGGAAGTTTTAATAATATTAGTTATTAAAATTCAAAGAGCCAGACTGCGATTGTTGTTAGGCAGTAATACTAAGAGTGTAGTGAGGACTGCGTAGGTGCCTGTGTTGTATTAATATGTAGAGGTGCCGGCCACACACACACACACACACACACACACACACACACACACACACACACACACACACACACACACACACACACACACACACACACACACACACACACACACACACACACACACACACACACACACGGCACTAGAGTACGAGGAGAATATTAAACTTATGAATATATTATGAAGTTGTGGCTTGAAAATGTAATGAATGTTTTCCTTCATCATTTTAGGATTCATAAGCCTAATGTAGTAGTAGTAGTAGTGGTGGATGTGGTGGTGGTGGTAGTAATAGTAGTAGTAGTGACGATTTTGGTGGTGGTGGTAGTAGTAGTAGTAGTAGTAGCAGTGGTGGTGGTAGTAGTAGTTATGGTGATGATGGTGGTGGTGATAGTAGTTGTAGTAGTAAGTGTACTAGTTGTAGTAGTAGTTGTTATAGTAGTGTCGGTAGTAGAAGTTGCAAGCCCAGGCTCATTTGAACGTGAACCCAGTGGACTGCGGGCTGAATTTTCACCCCATCCTCCTCCTCCTCGAGGGTAAATGGACAGTGATTAACCAGTCAGCTCCTCCGCCAAGTTATATCAGTGCCACCACACGAAGGCACCCCCCAACATCATCAATAAACAGGGAATAAAGACCATTTGAGGATGACATTCGGCCTGGAGTCTTTGTGTATTAGCTTTGAGATGGAGGGATGGAGTGGTACTTGAAAGAGGGAGATGTGAAATGGAGAGAGGGCAACGTGATGGCGGGGTGCAGGGTGACGTGGAGGTGATTTGTTTGTGGCCACCTGTTAAAGGATGTTGACGTCTGGGGATTGATACATACATACACTACATACATACATAACACACACACACACACACACACACACACACACACACACACACACACACACACACACACACTACATACATATTCATACGGAGATATTTTGAGTCTTAAATATTTCACAAGGGCTTCATACACCTGAAGGGGAAATTCAGGCGTGCATTGGTAACTTATTCTTGCCTCATTTTGGACTTTGGTGTGACGTTTGTGAGAGAGAGTGAGGCGGTGAGTGAGAGGGAGTGAGGCGGTGAGAGAGGGAATGAGGCGGTGAGTGAGAGGGAGTGAGGCGGTGAGTGAGAGGGAGTGAGGCGGTGAGAGAGGGAATGAGGCGGTGAGTGAGAGGGAGTGAGGCGGTGAGTGAGAGGGAGTGAGGCGGTGAGTGAGGGAGTGAGGCGGTGAGTGAGAGGGAGTGAGGCGGTGAGTGAGAGGGAGTGAGGCGGTGAGTGAGAGGGAGTGAGGCGGTGAGTGAGAGGGAATGAGGCGGTGAGTGAGAGGGACGGGAAGGAGGGGGGAGGGGGCGTGTTGTGGGGGGGGGTGTCTGCATGTAAATGATTCATCATTTAGTGGGAGACGCTGTGACTGTTTTGTTGGCGCTCTGGTACTGTACACACACACACACACACACACACACACACACACACACACACACACACACACACACACACACACACACACACACACACACACACAAATATATATAAAGTATGTATGTATATGTATTTAGATTGCCTGTATCTATGTATAATGTGTATACTGGTATGATTTTGCTCACTGAATATGTATGTTTGTGTGTGTGTGTGTGTGTGTGTGTGTGTGTGTGTGTGTGTGTGTGTGTGTGTGTGTGTGTGTGTGTGTGTGTGTGTGTGTGTGTGTGTGTGTGTGTGTGTGTGGGCGAGGGAGAGAGGGTCCGCACATGGACGTCACCTCTTTAAACTACTACCTCCCTCTCAAATCCCTCTCCTCTCCCTTCTCCCTCCCCCTCTTCCCTCCTTACTACCTCCTCCCCCTCTCCCTCACTTTTCCCTCCTCCTCCCTTACTACCCTCTCTCCCTCTCCCTCCCTCCCTTTTTACCTCCTCTTCATCTCTTTCTCCCTATCTCCCCCCTCCTTCCCTCCCCTCTCCTTGTTTTCTCTCCCCTTTCAGTATTTTCCTCCCTTCTACTTCCTGTTCCTGCTTTCCTTCCTTCCTTCCCTCTCCCCCTTAACTCTTCTTCACCTTCTCTTTCTCCTTACCTCCCCCCCCTTCTTCCCTTCCCTCGCCTTGTTTTCTCTCCCCTTTCAGTCTCTTCCTCCCTTCTACTTCCTGTTCCTGCTTTCCTTCCTTCCTTCCTTCCTTCCTTCCTTCCCCCGTCCCTTCTTTCCTTCCTTCCTTCCTTCCCTCCCTCCCTCCCTCCCTCCCTCCCTCCCTCCCTTCTGTTGGTTACTTAACTTTCCTCCTCTCTGACTTCACACATTGATCCGTCTCATTTTCATTTCTTCCTGCACTTTCCTTCGTTCCTCGTCCTTGTATTTCCCATCATCATCATCATTACCATCATCATCATCATCATCATCATCATCATCATCATCATCATCATCATCACCTTATTGCCACTGTCATGAATGAAGTGGGTAGGAGGCAGAAATAGGAAAAAGTTAAAACACAAAGTAGAGAAAATATCATCATCATCATCATCATCATCATCACCATCATCACCATCATCATCATCATCATCATCATCATCATCACCACCACCACCACCACCACCGTCGTCATCATCATCATCATCATCACGATCATTATCATCACCACCACCACCATCATCGTCACATCATCATCATCACCACCACCACCGTCGT
>NC_137065.1:2300000-2305000 GCF_032717465.1 Coenobita brevimanus | reverse complement strand
TAGCGGTGTACCACAGGGTTCAGTACTCGGTCCCTTATTATTTATCATATATATAAATGATCTAGACTTAGGAGTCAATAGCAGAATCAGCAAATTTGCCGACGATACAAAAATAGGGCGTATCATTAACTCGACTGACGATTGCCATTACTTACAAAAAGACCTCGATACATTGTCCAAATGGTCTAAAACTTGGCAAATGGAATTTAACGTTGAAAAATGTAAAGTACTTAACGTAGGCAAGACCATTGGAGATACTAAATACAGCTTAGATAACAAAGAAATTAGCAAATCTGAATGCGAGAGAGATCTAGGAGTTATGATTAGTAACGACCTTAAACCTAGGCAACAGTGTATTAATGCGAGAAATAAAGCAAATAGGGTCCTAGGATTTATTTCGAGAAGCGTGAGCAATAGATCATCTAAAGTAATACTGAAACTTTATCTAGCATTAGTAAGGCCACATTTAGACTACGCAGTACAATTTTGGTGTCCTTACTATAGAATGGATATTAATTCGTTAGAAAATGTAC
The DNA here is from genome assembly GCF_032717465.1 of Coenobita brevimanus. Classification (NCBI taxonomy): domain Eukaryota; kingdom Metazoa; phylum Arthropoda; class Malacostraca; order Decapoda; family Coenobitidae; genus Coenobita; species Coenobita brevimanus. The sequence continues at coordinate 2,304,467 of NC_137065.1, read as the reverse complement.
AGAGAAGAATGACTAAAATGATACATGACGTCCAGAACCTGTCATATGAAGACAGACTGAAAAGACTAAGTCTGCATTCGCTAGAGAGGCGTAGAGTAAGGGGAGACTTAATTGAGGTTTTTAAGTGGATGAATGGTATAAATAAGGGAGATATTAGCAAGGTACTTAAAGTGAGCATACAGGATAGAACTAGAAATAATGGTTTCAAGCTAGACAAATTCCGTTTCAGAAAGGAAATCGGTAGAAATTGGTTTGGTAACAGAGTAGTAGACGAATGGAATAAGCTACCTAGTAAAGTAGTTGCTGCCTCTTCCATTGAGAGTTTCAAGCATAGGCTAGATAAGCATACGACAAATAAGGGGTGGATATAGAATAAAGAAAATAATATAACCAATACTAATTCAAAATTAAATTTTCTTTTCAGGTTACACTATGATAGTCTCTATTCTCCTTTCACACTTTCCTGTAAAATGTCCACGCCAGTTTTTCTATACGGCGTGGTGTTCTTTCTGAATTTTTCCTGCCGGCTTCGGCTGGAGGGTTTGGAGGGCGGGGGAGAGCCTTCTTCTTTGCTATCCTTATCTCAGTCTAGTAGTTCAGTTACTCTTCTAGGAGCTGCCTAGCATGGGCCAACCGGCCTACTGCAGTTATCCTCTCTTCTTATGTTCTTATGTTCTTCTTATGTTCTCATAACAAAGCCTCATCAAATATCTTTCTGTCTACGTATCTATCTATCTATCTATCTACCTGTGTGTACTTATCTATTTATGTCTATTTTCTTTCCCATCTGTCTATCTGCCTACCTGTTTGGCTCTATCTATCTATCTATCTATCTATCTATCTGTCTTTATCTACAATTATCTATCTATATGTTTATTGTCTTCCTGTCCGTGTCTGTCTGCCTACCTTTCTATCTTTATCTGTCTGTCTGTCTGTCTATATACTTGTCTATCTCTCTATATACATGTTCGTCTATCTATCTATCTATCTATATCTATGCTTTCCTGTCAGTCTGTCGTCTTATCAGTATATCTATCTACTACTTTATACACTATCTGTCTTCCTGTCTGTCCATTCTATCTATCTGTCTATCTATCTATATCTATCTACATCCACCTTAGACCCAAATGACCAGACCAAAGCCTCCAAGACCGAAATGGGCGGAAGGGGATGGGGAGAGAGGGAGGTAGGGAAGGAAGGAGGAGGGAGGAGAGGGAGGCTATTCAAGGGGAAGGCTTTCTCCTGGAATGTGAGGAGTGAGTGACACATGAATAAGGGCGACTATGCCTACCACCACCACCTTCACTATTTTTGTACCGCATTGTTCTTGGTGGGAGGAAGGAAGAGGAGGAGGAGGAAGAAGAAGAAGAGGAGGAGGAGAGGGAAGAAGAGGAGGAAGAAGAAGAAGAGGAGGAGGAAGAGATGGTGTGGGGGATAGAGAGAGGGGGAGAGGCGGGGAATGGAGAGAGGGGATGGGGTGGGGTGGGGGATGGAGAGAAGGGGAGAAGAGGAGGAAAGAGAGAGAGGAGCAGGAAACGAAGAGAGCGTGAATGAGAGGAAGGAAAGGAAAGGGGAAGGCGATGAGGGGAGGAGTGGGTAGGGAATTGGGAGAGGAGGAAGAAGAGGGGAGGGGGGAGTAGGAGGAGGAAAGAGGGGAGGGGTGGTGAAGATTGTCAAGAGGAGGATGGATGAAAGGAACGAAGGAAGAGGTAGAGTGAAAGAGGAAGATGGATGAATAGCGATGGAATGAAAAAGTGGTGAAAGGAAAAGAGAGAAGAGGGTGAGGGCAATTCTCTCTCTCTCTCTCTCTCTCTCTCTCACGCGCGCACACACACACACACACACACACACACACACACACACACACACACACACACACACACACACACACACACACACACACACACACAGACCACCTCATCTCTCCTGCTTCCTGGTTTCATCTCCCGGTAATCTTCCCTTCCTCTCCTTCACCTGCCCTTATCTCATTCTCCACATCCTTCTCTTTCTCTCCCTCTCCCCTTCCCTCTCTTTCATCATTCTATCCCTCTCCCTTTCTCAATACCTCTTTAATTTGTGTATCTGTGCTTTCAGGAGAGTGTATGTGAGAGAGGGGGAGGCCGAGGATATGTAGGGAGGGGCAGACTGAGGATGAGATTGAGGGATGGAGTGGAGAGGTAAATGAGAGACGGGGGTGTGAGCTGAGGGGAGGGCAGCAAAATGGCGGGGGACGGCGACATGGAGGCGATTTGTTTGTGGCCACCCCTTTCGGGATTAATGCGTCTGGCTCTAGATGGATAGTTTTTCTTTATCATCTTTGTTTGTACTTAGTTATTTTTCATTCCCAAGCTTTTATGTATGTCTGTCTGCCTGTCTGTCGCCTTCACGCGGTGGCACTGATATAACTGGGTGGTGGATTTCGGAGAGGGTAACTTCAGCCTGCAGTCTACTGGGTTCACGTTTTAGATGAGCCAAGGGTTCAACAATGCCTGCTCGTCTGGCTAAATGTCTTTCTTTTAATCTTTAGTTTAAAATATTTGCTTACCTTTGTTTTGTTCTTTTTATCGCCTCCTTTAACTTATTTGTCTTCGTCTAGTTCATTCCTTAGTTCCTTGTTCATTTTCTTTGTATTTGGCGTTGTAGCAGCTTCCTCTCTCTCTCTCTCTCTCTCTCTCTCCCTCCCTCCCTCCCTCTCTCTCTCTCTCTCTCTCTCTCTCTCTCTCTCTCTCTCTCTCTCTCTCTCAAATCTCACGTCTTACATTTTCTTCTTTTTCCATCCTCTTTGTCCTCTGTTCTTCCCTCTGCTTCATACTTCCTTCTTCCTGTTTTATTCCTCACTTCCTCTTTCACTCTGCCCCCCCCCCTCTCCCCCATCCTGTGTCAACCTCCTCCCCTTCCCGTCCTTCTCTCCCTCTCCCCGTCTTTCTTTTCTCCCCCACTCTCCATGCTTTCACCGCCCTCCCCTCTTTCTCTGTGTCTCTTCCTCCTCCCTCTCCTTCCCCCTCTTCTCCCCTTCCCCCTCTTCTCCCCTCTCTTATTTTCTCTCCCCTCTCCTCATTCTCTTTCTGTCTTCCTCCTCTCTCCCCCCTTTTCTCCCTCTCTCTCTCTCCCCCTTCTCTCCTTCTCCCAATCTTTCCTTCCACTCTCATTCTTTTTCTCCCTTCTCTTGTCTCTCTCATTATGTCGCCTCCTCCTCTCTCCTTCCACTTCCTTCTTCCCCCACCCTCTCCACCCTTCTAGCTCTCTCTCCCCCCTCCTTCTCTCCTCCCCCCTTCGACATTTCTCTCTTTCTCTTTCCTCCCACTCACTCTCATTCTTTTCCTCCATCTCAATCACTTTCCCATTATATCTCCTCCTCTCTCCTTCCTTTTCCCTCTTTCCCCCACGCTCTTCACCCTTCCAGATCTCTCTCCTCCCTTTTCTCCTCCTTTCTCTCCCTCCTTTTCTCCCCTTTTCTCTCCCTCCTTCTCCCCCCCTTTCTCTCCTTCCTTTTCCCTCTTTCCCCCACGCTCTTCACCCTTCCAGATCTCTCTCCTCCCTTCTCTCCCTCCTTTTCTCCCCCTTTCTCTCCCTCCTTTTCTCCCCCCTTCTCTCCCGCCTTCTCTCCTTCTTTCTCTCCCTTCTTCTCACCTTCTTTCTCTCCCCCCTCCCTCCCTCCCCATCCCTGTTCTACCCTAGTGTGTATTCTTCTAAGGCAAACTTTGTCTCCCACCTAAACTCTTTCACCTGTGCATCATTCACGGGATAACGATTTACCTGCCTGGATAGATAGATAGATAGATAGAGATACGGTAGATAGATAGATAGAGAGAGATATGGGTAGGTAGACAGGTTGGCTCATATAAACAGTATATATTGGCATAGATGAATGTGTGTGTGTGTGTGTGTGTGTGTGTGTGTGTGTGTGTGTGAGAGAGAGAGAGAGAGAGAGAGAGAGAGAGAGAGAATATACTAACTGGGAGAAATGGGTTTCGTGGGCTGACACCTCCCCTTGTACGTGTATGGCGTCTCTCTCTCTCTCTCTCTCTCTCTCTCTCTCTCTCTCTCTCTCTCGTCCATTTGCAGCCTCTTTCCCGTATCTCAGGGTCAGTGTAAGACAATTTTATGGCACTATCATCTTTATAGCACTTTTTCGTGACTAGCATCATATGCCATTTTTAGTCTTGTTATCCAAAACCCAGGCATGGGTGTGTGTGTGTGTGTGTGTGTGTGTGTGTGTGTGTGTGTGTGTGTGTGTGTGTGTGTGCCGCAACCAAATTTAGGCAAAGGATTTTTATGAAACTTGGCAGGATGGTTGGAATTGGGTCGGCGATGGATTCGTTTCAATTTCCTGTAGATTGCAAATTTTTGGAGGGGCGTTTTGACCACTAAAAATTGTCCCCATTAGGGTTATATTATGCGTACGCGGTAAATGTGGCGGGGCATTTCCGTGGAGTTTCATGCATCTCCACAGAATGAAGCTTGGTT
>NC_137065.1:2290000-2292500 GCF_032717465.1 Coenobita brevimanus | reverse complement strand
ATAATGTAGATAGATGGGTAGATAGATACATTGATAGATAGATAGACAGACAGAGACAAATTTTTAGATAATGTAGTGATAGATGGATAGATAGATACACTGAGAGATAGATAGATAAATAGACAGACAGACATTCTTAAGTTTTTAGATACTGTAGATAGATGGATAGATAGATACAGTGATAGATAGTTAGATAGATAGGTACAAGAATAGATATAGATACCGTACATACATGCATAGATAAGTGGATGGATAGATAGATAAATGGATAGATAGACTCATGAAAGCCCTAGAGGAGAACTGTTAACCCAAAATAAAATAGATAGATAGATAGATAGAGTCGTGAATATCAGATAGGGTAACCAGCAAATAAAAATAGATTGACAAATAGATAGATATGAATGCCAGATAGGGGAAATAAGTCGAGTAAGATAGATAGAAAGATAGATAGACAGATAAATGCTAGCGTGTGTAACTAGCAACCAGAATAAATAGATAAATAGATTGATAGATTGACATGAGTGACTGCGTATAACCAAGAGCCAAAAATAGGATCTATGGACAGATAGATAGAGTGAGTGAGTGAGCGTGAGTTGACTTACGCTGACGCCTGTGAGGAAAATTGCGTGTCAGTTATGTTCGGTACCTGACAGGCGCGAAAGATGGTGAGAGAGAGAGAGAGAGAGAGAGAGAGAGAGAGAGAGAGAAATATAGTTTACATGTATAATTTATATCCCGTATTTATTGATTGATTTTTTTTTGTCATAGTGTAGACCTGTACGTGTATGTTTAAAATTTCACACACACACACACACACACACACACACACACACACACACACACACACACACACACACACACACACACACACCTCTATCTGTTTGTCTGTCTGTCTATCTATCTACCTACCTATCTGTCTTTCTATCTATCTATTTTAGTGTTTGTATATACCAACTTCCTTGAAAACTAACTTTATCTTTTTTCTTTGCAGGTGGGTGACATTACTAGCACTACACAAGGGCAGGTAAGATGGTGGGGGATGGAGGAGGAGGAGGAGGAAGAGGAAGAGGAGGTAGTAAGGAAGAAAGCGTAAAGGAGGAGGAGGAAGAGGAGGTAGTAAGGAAGAAAGCGTAAAGGAGGAAGAGGAGGTAGTGAGGAAGAAAGCGTAAAGGAGGAGGAGGAGGAGAAGGGAACAAGGTACAGAGGAGGAGGAGGAGGAGGAGGGAATAAGGAAGAGAGGATAAAAGAGGAGAAGAGGGAGGAAGAGGAGGGAATAAGGAAGAAGGGATAAAAGAGGAGGAGGTGGCTTGGAGTAAGGAATAAAGTTTTAATGAAGAGAAGAGGGAGGTGACAGAAAGGAAGGAGGGACGTGAGAAGGGAGGAAAAGAAGAGAAAAATGGAGTGAGAAGGGAAAGATCAAGGAGGAATAGAGGAAGGAAGAGAAGGAATTTTGAGAAGAGGTGAAAAATTAAGAATGAAAAAGATGTAGGGATGGAGCGAAGTTAAAGAAGGAGTGGAATTAATGGGAAGAAGATGAGGGTAAGAAAATAGACAAAAGAAAGAAGTGGGGAAAGAAAATGGAAGGAAGGATGACAGTGAGGGAAGAGGTAATATTAGGAGAGGAGGGAAGGGGATGATGATGGAGGGGTGAAGGAAATAGAGAGAGGGGGAGGAGAGAGAGAGAGAGAGGAAAGAAAAGATAATGAGAGGGAGTGAGGAGAGGGATAATATGAGGAAAAAAGGGAAGGGAGTGTGGAAGAAAGGGATGATGGAGGGGTAAAGGAAATGAAAGAGAGAGGAAAGAACAGATAATGAAAGGGAGTGAGGAAAGAGATAATATAAGGAAAAAAGGGAAGGGAGTGTGGAAGAAAGGGATGATGTAAGGTTAAAGGAAATGAGAGAGAGAAAAAAAAATAACGAGCATAAAGAACAGAATGAGGAAGGGAGAGAGGAGGGGGGAAGGAGCATAACTAAGAGAAGTTATGTGTGAAGTTAAGAGAGAGAGAGAGAGAGAGAACTGTAAAATAAAAATAATAGTGACGTATCGTGTATATAAAAGACACAAAATAGAGAGAGAGAGAGAAACTAAAATAAAGATAAGTGACATCATGTATATAAGACACAAAATGAGAGAGAGAGGGGAGGGGAGGGAAGAGATTATGGCAGGAGAGAGAGAGAGATTAAGGCAGAGAAAGAAATAGACGAATAGGAGCGACAGAAGAAGGCTTAGATGGTGTGTGTCTCCATTAAGAAAAAAAAAAAGAGAAAGAAAGAAAGAGGAGTTAAGAGGAAGGGAGCTGACAAGAGGGTTAAGAATAGAGGGTGAAGAGTTTGAAGAGAGTGAGGAGGGAGCAGAGAGGGTGAGGGGAGAAAAGAGAAGAGAGAGGGTGAGGAGAGAGGAGGGAGTGAGTTAGTGAGGGGGGAGGAAAGAAAGGAGTGAGTGAGGTTGGAGGAGAGAAGAGAGAGTGAGTAAGGGGAGAGGAGAGAAGAGAGCGAGTGA
>NC_137065.1:2272500-2280000 GCF_032717465.1 Coenobita brevimanus | reverse complement strand
ACTTTTTGCCAACACCCCCTCCTGCCCACACCTTCTACCTACACCTTTTGCTAACACCTCCTCCTTCTACCAACACCTTTGCCAACACCCCCTCCTGCCTACCCCTTCTACCAACACCTTTTGCCAACATCCCCTCCTGCCCCACACCTTCTACCCACACCTTTTGCCAACACCCCCCTCTTCCCGCACCTTTTACTTACATTCCCTGCCCACACTTTCCTTTCCACATCTTTTGCTCACACCTTCATCACATACTTTTTGCCGGCACTCTCTCTCTCTCTTGCCCACACCATCTGCCCACGTCACTCCCTCTCTCTCTTGCCCACACCATCTGCCCACGTCACTTACCCGTACCTGCCTGCCCAAACCTCATGCCCACACCTGCCTCCCCACACCTCTTGATAGTTCAGGCTGATTGTTGTGGGTATGTAGATATGCTCCGTATAGTAGTTGTGGTCAGTAGTTCCATTACTATTTATCTATCTATTTGTAAGGTGTGATAAGGAAAATAAATCGCTTAGGAAGAGGTGTTAGGGAGCTTCCTCAGCTGACGAGAATGCCGGTTTTGTTGTTGCATCGTTGATGGTCCGCAATGGAGGGATTTGGTGACTTCAAGCAATAATTCTCTTTTAGCTGGGGATGTGAAGCTACAGTTCTCTTTTAGCTAGGATTTGAAGCTATAATTCTCTTTTAGCTGGGGATTTGAAGCTATAGATCTCTTTTAGCTGGGGATTTGAAGCTATAATTATCTTTTAGCTGGGATTTGAAGCTATAATTATCTTTTAGCTGGGATTTGAAGCTATAATTATCTTTTAGCTGGGGTTTGAAGCTATAATTATCTTTTAGCTGGGATTTGTAGCTATAATTCTGTCATATCTGGGGATTTGAATAAGACAAAGCTGCAGCCCTACACCCCTTCCATAGCACTTCTTCGTGACTAGCACCCTGTTCTAGCGTGGCCCTCTCGTTACCATTCACTATGCGAGATGGAGAGATGGAAATTTTAGGCCAAGTTAGTCTGTCTGTCTCTCTATTGCCAGACGCCTTAATCCCGTAAGGGGTGACCACAAACAATTCGCCTCCATGTCGCCGTTTCCCCCGCCATTTCACTGCCCTGCTCCCAGCTTACACCCCCCTCTCTCATGTACCTCTCCACTCCATCCCTCCATCTCATCCTTGGCCTCCTCCTCCGAAGTTAGTAAAAACAGGAAAGTCGTGGGTTCAAGTGGCCTTTGAAGTTTAGTAGAGTTGTAGTAAGTGTTCTTGTGGGTAGATTAGGAGTGTTGTAGTCTGTTCACCTTAACTTGGCGGAATTTTCGTCCTTCTGCAGCTTGTTTTGTGTATCTCAGTGGCAGAAGAAGACAAAGGTAGTCGTCTCTTTGCAGTTTATTTTCTGGTTTTGCAAGGGATGGGGGGTTTTGATGCGTTAGGGGAGTGGTGTGTGTGTGTGTGTGTGTGTGTGTGTGTGTGTGTGTGTGTGTGTGTGTGTGTGTGTGTGTGTGTTTTGCAGGGGGGTTGGGTTGGGAGGTATGTGGGTGTGATCGTTAGGGAAGTGGTTTGTGTGTGTGTGTGTGTGTGTGTGTGTGTGTGTGTGTGTGTGTGTGTGTGTTGCAGGGGGGGTTGGAAGGTACGTGGGTTTATGCGTTAGGGAAGCCGTGTGTGTGTGTGTGTGTGTGTGTGTGTAAGGAGGGGGAGTAGGCCGGATTGCAGAGAAAGAACAGGTTATCGAATGGACTGGCCTGGGGTGGAGGTGGGGAGGGGGGGTCGGCTAATATTAATCAGGCCTCACACCTGTGCTATGGTGCCCAGGTGTGTGTGTCTGTGTGCTTGTTGACCAGGTGGGGTATGCACGTGAACTTAACCATTTCAGCCAGGTGTGTGTGTGTGTGTGTGTGTGTGTGTGTGTGTGTGTGTGTGTGAATGAGAGATAGGGAGAGAGAGAGGGGGGAAATTTCCAGTTATGTAATTGTGGAGGTAAAGGTTACAATTAGAGAGAGAGAAAGAGAGAGTGAGGGAGGACATTTCCAGTTAGTTAATTGTAGAGGTAAAGGTTACAATGTGAGAGAGAGAGAGAGAGAGAGAGAGAGAGAGAGAGAGAGAGAGAGAGAGAGAGAGAGAGAGAATATCTTTATTAGTTAATTTTTGCAACCACAGAATAATACTAGTCAGTTCATGGGAGAGAGAGAGAGAGAGAGAGAGAAAATTTCCAGGTATGTAATTATGGAAGTAAAGGTCACAATTATAAACTGTTAATTGCTCTGGCTGGTTTGGTCGGTCTGAGTCCAATTAGCATTAGGTCATTTGAAAGTGCCCAGGTCAGGCGAGGTCGTGGTAGGTCGGGTTATCCCAAGGTAGGTTAGACAAATGAGGATGTGAAGGAGCGTTGTGGTGTGGATGTGGATGTGATAGGAAGCGTTAGGAGAAACACACTGAGGGGCTTTGGCCATGTGGTGAGGATGGAGAGTGAGAGACTGACGAGGAGAGTGTATGTGAGTGAGGTGGAGGGAGGGGGAGGCCAAAGATGAGATGGTGGAATGGAGTGGAGAGGTATTTGAGAGAGGAGGTTGTGAGCTGGGAGCAGGGCAGTGAAATGGCGGGGGACAGGGCGACATGGAGGCGATTGTTTGTGGCCACCCCTTACGGGATTAAGGAATCTGACAATAGATAGATAGATAGGTAAGGTTAGATTGGATCAGCTTAAGTTACGCTAGAGTAAGTGGGGTTTAGGTAGGTTAGGCCAGGTGAGACTAGGGTAGGTTAGGTTAGGTTAGGTTAGTCCAGATTAGGTTAAATGTAGTATAGGCTAAACAGGTTAGACCAAGTTGCATCAAATGTTTTAAGTGTGATTGGATTAGGTGAGCTAAGATTAGACGTGTTTTTTTATTTCCTTTGTTTTTCCTTCCTCCATTCATTGTCTCTTAAAAAAACACAAATGGCTATGAAAGATTACGGTGGATTTTATTGATTAGGTTGGGTTGATAGAGACTCTGTAGGTTATTTCAGGTGGGAAGTCAGGTGAGGTTAGGTTAATATTTCAGGTGAGAAGTCAGGTGAGGTTGGGTTAATATTTCAGGTGAGAAGTCAGGTGAGGTTGGGTTAATATTTCAGGTGAGAAGTCAGGTGAGGTTGGGTTAATATTTCAGGTGAGAAGTCAGGTGAGGTTGGGTTAATATTTCAGGTGAGAAGTCAGGTGAGGTTGGGTTAATATGTCAGGTGAGAAGTCAGGTGAGGTTGGGTTAATATTTCAGGTGAGAGGTTGGGTTAATAATTCAATCACGTTCTCTGGCCATTTATTGAAACTCTGAATGGAAATCGATAACCTTAAGTATATTGATAGGTGATTTATTACACTCATTCATTACTGGTGTATCCAAACCAGTTCCTTCTTATCTCTGAATGTATCGAAAAATGACGTGTGTGTGTGTGTGTGTGTGAGAGAGAGAGAGAGAGAGAGAGAGAGAATCTTTTTAGAATCTTGCCACTACTGGATAATGTAGTAATAGGGGGGAGAGAGAGAGGGGGGGGTTAGATACTGCCTTCATTAACCCTTTCACCACCAAGACGCTTTTCTTAATCTGAATATAAAATCGTCTGGTGGGGAGCGAGAATGAACCCCAAAATTGCGTCCTCAGGCTGAAAGGATTGAAGAGGTAGCGAATATCCACTCCATTAAATCGCTTCATCTACTTTACAAACACATCAGGCAAATTTCCCCCGACTCCACGCCCTTCCTGTGAGCGAGCGAGCGAGCGAGCGAGAGAGAGAGAGAGAGAGAGAGAGAGAGAGAGAGAGAGAGAGAATTGTTTTTAGAATCTTGCAATTTATTTTCTTGTTTTTCATTTTTTTGTGTGCACCTTATTTGTTGGGGGTCCTCAGTTCCTCACATACCTGTTGTGTTTTTTTTTTTCGTATGCAGTTGTTTTCTTGTTATTTCCTTGTTTTATTTATTGGGGAACGAGTCTCCTTGGTTACTGTTAGAGATTTGGAACGAGTCTCCTTGGTTACTAGTCAAATCACCCCTCCAGTCTGAGTAGGGCAAACGATACTATTGATTTCTTTTATTTCTCTGTTTGCTGATTTATACGTATTGTCTCCAGCGGGCTTTCCTTATTAAGAACTTTGCCAATTAACCACCTTGAATTTAATTTGCCGGTCCCGTAGCATATTTATACCTGCGATTTATCAAGGTGAGGATGGAGGGGATGAGGTGGATTGGTTGATTAGATTGGGTGAGTGTTTTGTTAGGTAGCTGGTAGGTAGGTAGGTAGAGAGGTAAGTTGATTGGTTTGAGAGAGAGTTTGATAGGAAGGTAGGTAGGTAGGTAGAGAGAGTGGTTGATTGGTTTGTTAGGTAGTGGGTAGGTAGGTAGGTAGGTAGGTAGGTAGGTAGAGAGATTATGATGGTGTAAGTAGAAGAGGAGAGTGTAGGAGGAAGAGAAAGGTGTGTGTGTAAAAGGGTAAGGGTGTAGGTGTTAGCATTGAGGTGGGCAGATGAGAGGATGATGATGTGAAGGAGAAGGGTGTGTGTATAAGGTGTTGGTGTAGATAAGTGTTAGCATTGAGGAGTTGTGGTGGTTAGTTGAGAGGATGATAATGATGATGATGATGATGTGAAGGGGAAGGGTGTGTGTGTGTGTGTGTGTGTGTGTGTGTGTGTGTGTGTGTGTAGGTGTAGGTAGGTGTTAACATTGAGGTGTTCAGGTGGTAGGGGTGTGTCATGCCTCCAGGTAAACTTTTTAACACCTCTTAAATTCTCCCCTCCCCACTTACCTCTCCTCCCCTCCCCACTTACCTCCCCTCCCCTCCCCACTTACCTCCCCTCCCCTCCTCACTTACCTCCGCTCCCCTTCCCACCCCACCTTCCCCTCACCTTCCCTCCATTCTGCACTACTTCCCTCTTCTGTGCTTATCCTCTCTCTCTCTCTCTCTCTCTCTCTCTCTCTCTCTCTCTCTCTCTTTCCCCTCACCACCACACCAATCAACACTCCTTCCCTCTTCTCTACTTATCCTCTCTCTCTCTCTCTCTCTCTCTCTCTCACACACACACACACACACACACACACACACACACACACACACACACACACACACACACACACAATGAAGCCACTGTTCTGCTGTAATGTTATAAGAAACAGCGAAGGTCATTGCAGGGAGAGAGAGTGATGAGGAAAGATGTTGTCGTCGTTGTTTTGTTATTTCCATTTATTATACGCTTCCCTATGCTGGAGGTGATTGATGGATGGTAGTAGTAGTAGTAGGCCTAGTAGTAGTAGTTGTAGTATTGATAGTTATAGCTTCTGTATTACCGATTGTACCTACACTGTTCGTAGTAAAAGGGCAGTATTATTGGTAGTGTACTGATAATTGCGTATAGAGAGAGAGAGAGAGAGAGAGAGAGAGAGAGAGAGACAGACAGACAGACAGACAGAGGGGGGGGTCTGCAAAACTTCTTACCAAAGAAGTTGTAACTAAAGTAACACGAAATCAAGATGGAAGGATGGCAATTTCGCACCTAGGTATACAGGACTGAGACTATATAGTGTAGGATAGGTGTAGAGGGTGTAGGGGTGATGTCAGGAAGGTAGTATCAGGTGTAGGAATAAATGAATCAGTATTTTGCTATGTGTATTTTAGTAGTGGTGTGTGTGTGTGTGTGTGTGTGTGTGTGTGTGTGTGTGTGTGTGTGTGTGATCTGCGGTTTGCCACTGTCGCGTTACCTCACACCGCCGAATGTGTATGTGTGTGTGTGTGTGTGTGTAATGGAGGCTGGTATTAGGATTATGTGGTGTGTGTGTATGTGTGTGTGTGTAATGGAGGCTGGTATTGGGATTATGTGGTGTGCGTGGGGGGGGGGTGGAGGCTGGTATTTGGATTGTGTGGTGTGTGGTGTGGTGGATGGTGTGGCAGTGTTGTGGTGGATGGTTTGGTAGTGTGTTGTGGTGGATGGTGTGGCAGTGTGTTGTGGTGGATGGTGTGGCAGTGTGTTGTGGTGGATGGTGTGGCAGTGTAGTGTGTCCTGCCTTTGATGTGGTGGCCTAGTGGTAACGGAAGTGGACTGTGGGTCGAATGAAAGAGGATTTGATTCCGACATTGGCAGAGAACACAGTGTAAAAAAATAAAAATAGCTCACTTTTGATAATGGAGAGAGAGAGAGAGAGAGAGAGAGCACTGGTAGGGGGAACAAAAAAGAATTATCTTTTTTTTTTCTTTTTTTTCTGAGCATAGACATGATGGCCCGTTCCTTAAGGCCTGGCAGTCGCTCCATATGCCACACACAGTCATATATCGCCATGTCGACACTGATACTCACCGTCCATATTGAATACCTGCTAGATCTGACTCATTCGGAACTGGTGTGGTGGTGTTATCGTGTGTGTGTGTATGTGTGTGTGTGTGTGTGTGTGTGAGGGGGGGAGGAGATGAGGAAGAGTTGAGAGGGGGAGATGGTGAGGGAAATGGGGGGGGAGGGGAGGAAGGGGGCAGTGTGTGTGTGTGTGTGTGTGTGTGTGTGTGAGGGGGGAGGAGATGGGGAAGAGTTGAGAGGGGGAGATGGTGAGGGAAATGGGGGGGGAGGGGAGGAAGGGGGCAGTGTGTGTGTGTGTGTGTGTGTGTGTGGTAGCAACATAATCCTTGCTGGTTGAACTGGCTTCCTTCTGCTGTTGCCACCTCCTCTCTTTGCCTCCCCCCTCTCCTCCCCTCCCCTCTCCCCTCTCCTCCTCTCTGCCTTTTCCCTCCCCTCTCTCCTCCCCTCCTCTCTTTGTCTCCCCTCTCTCCTCCCCTCCTATCTTTGCCTCCCCTCTTCCCTCCTCTCCGCTTTGCCTTTTCCCTCCCCTCCCCAGTCTATTAGGATTTCCCCTCCCCTCCTAAATTTGCCTCCCCCTCCCCTCTTCTCGTCTCTGCTTTCCCCCCCCCTCTCCCCTCGTCTCTTTTTCCCTTCTCCCTCCCCCCTCCTCTCTCAGCATTGTCTTCCTCTCCCCTTCTTTCTTAGCATCCTCCTCCCCTCCTCCCTTTGAATTCTTCCCTCCCCATTTCCTCTTGTTATATTCTCCTCTCCTCCTTTCATTCTCCCTCCCCTTTTTGCATTCCCCTCCCTTCCCCTTCCCTTCTCTCTTTGCATTCCCCCTCACTTCTCCTTATATTCCCCTCTCCTCTCCTTCTCTCTTTGCGTTTCCCCTCCTCTCCCCTCCTTTACTTGCATTTCCCCTCCCCTCCCCTCAATCTGCGTTCCCTCTCCCCTCCCCTCCTATCTTTGCATTCCCCCTCCCCTTCTCTATTTTTACTCACCCTCCCCTCCCCTCTTTGCATTCACCCTCCCCTCCCCTCCTCTCTTTGCGTCCCACCTCCCTCCCCTCCCCCTTCTCTCCTTGTTTTTCCCTCTCCTTCCTCTCCTACCCCTCCTGTCACTACCCTCCCCTATTCATGTCAACATTTTATACCCATCATCTTCCCCCCCCCCCTCCCTTCCCACCTACCCATCGCTCCTCTTGCCTCTCCCTTC
>NC_137065.1:2260000-2270000 GCF_032717465.1 Coenobita brevimanus | reverse complement strand
AAGGAAAAGAAGAAGGAGAGGGGAGGAAGAAAGAAGGAGAGGGGAGGAAGAGAGGAGAAGAAGGGAGGGAGAGAGACGAAGACAAGATGGGGAGAAAGAGAGAAGAAGAAGAGGGGAAGAAGAGAAAAGAAGAGAGGGAGAGAGAAGGAGAAGAAGAAGGGAGGAAGAGAGATAAAGTGCTGGGAGAGTGAGAAGCGAAGACCAGAAGAATGAGAGGAAGAGGGGAGGAAAGAATGAGGAATAAGATGCCAAAGAAAAAAGTGATAGCTGAAAAGAAGAGGGGGAGAATGAGGAGACAAGAAAAGGCAGAGAGGATGAGGAAAACTGAGAGGAGAGGAGAGAAGAAGTTATTGAAAAAGATAAGTATAGAGGAGGAAGAGAAGAGAAGAAGAAGGCCAGGAAGGAGAAGCAAAAGAAGAAGAAGGGGGAGGAATAAGGAAGAGGAGGAGGAGGAGAGGGGGAAGAGAAACCAGAATGAAAAGAAAAAAAGAAGTTAAAAAAAGAAAGCCAGGATGAAAGAAAGTCATGAAGAAAGAAAGAAAAACTAACAGGAGGTGTCCCAAGGGAATTGTCTCAGGTTGCAGAGCTTAAGTAAGTCACCCGTGAAATGTGGATATAGCCGTCAGGAAGGAGGAAGAGGAAGAAGAGGAGGAGGGGAAGGAGGAGGAAGAAGAAGGGGAGGAGGAGGAGGAGGAGGAGGAGGAGGAAGAAGAGGAGGAGGAGGAGGAAGATGTTGGGGTGAGGGTAGTGGTGGAGGTGAATGACGACGAAAGGGAGGAAAGAATTGACACAAGAGGAAGAAACTGGTAATATTGAGAGGAGGAAGGTGATATGATTTGGAGGAGGAGGAAAATGATGGGAATAGGGGAAGGAGGAAACTGAATAAGAGGGAGGAGGAGGAGAAGAAAGGTGACAAGGGGGAGGAGCAGGAAGAGAAGAAAGCTGTTAAGGGGAGGAGGAGGAGGAGAAAAGAAATGAGGAGAGGGAGAAATAGGAGAAATAACAGAAGGAAAAGGGAACTGAATATGGAAGGAGGGAGAGAGAGGAGTGAGGAAAGTGAGAGAGAAGGGCGTGTTGGCATGTGTTTGATTCTTCCGCGCTCATACCTGCAATATTGTCTCGGCTTCTGAGAGAGAGAGAGAGAGAGTTATTCATTTTCTCTGTTGTAAAATGCATAGAGGCCGAGTGAAAGTTAGTGTGTTCCTTTTTTCTCGCAATGTATGATAGAGGAAGCTGAGAGAGAGAGAGAGAGAGAGAGAGAGAGAGAGAGAGAGAGAGAGAATCAACTAAAAAAAAAAAAACGCAAAACAAGAAAAAATTGTCATCTCGTAAGACAGTCAGTAAAATAACAGCGGACGTAGGAGTACCACCCTGAGTGTCTTATTAATATGGAAATGGGAAAGTGAAGATGTTTGGGAAGAAAGGTGAGTGGGTAGGTGGAGTGTGTGGGAGGTGTGTTGGTGGGTAGAGAGGTGGAGGGGGAAGATTGTGTGTGTGTGTGTGTGTGTGTGTGTGTGTGTATGTGTGTGTGTGAGGTATGTAGACACGTGATGAACCTTGTAATGAAGGTGTTGTTGCTATACTTTTTAATCTTGTAGCGCACACACCAAGTTGCAGGTATGGAGCAGGTGAGAGAGAGAGAGAGAGAGTGGAGGAAAGAAAGAGAACCCTTCCCCTCTCCCCAAATCACAAATCAAATCAACTAGGCACACTCTTGACCCCTGACCTCGCCACCTCAAGGGGACTCACCTGTGCCAAATAAGATCCATTGGTGACTCAAGACAAGAAGGAAGTGATTGTGGCGATTTTATTTCTTCCAGAAGTTAATTTATATCCATTGGCTTTCAGAAATACCAAGGGATTATTAATGATCTGTATGGAAAAGTAAATCGGTAAGGAAAAGGTTTTAAGGAGCTTCATTAAAGGACGAGAAAGCGAGCCTGTGTAGATTAAAGCTTTAATTGTTCTGTATAAAATTCCACTGTGTTTATTCAGACTAACATTACAACAGTTTAGTTAAGAGAAGTCCCAGGCTGACCTAGAGGTAAACACACTATACTCTTTTCACCTTAACTTGGCCCAGATGTTCGTCCTTTTGCAGGTTAGTTCACGTAGCTCACTGGCAGAATAAGACAATACTAGATTTCGGTGTCCCCTCCACAGCACACACACTATACTCTCTTCACCTTAACTTGGCCCAGATGTTCGTCCTTTTGCAGATTATTTCACGTAGCTCATTGGCAGAATAAAACAGTACTATAGTTCATTGCTCTTTTTATATCACATTCTATACTCTTTTCACCTTAACATGGCCCAGATGTTCGTCCCTTTGCAGCTTATGTCACGTAGCTAACTGGCAGAATTAGACAATACTGGAGCTGGGTATCCCTTCCACAGCACTTCCTCATGACTAGCATCGTATTCTAGTGCTAATCTCTTGTTACACCCCGGCATTGAAGGTGAAGAGACGGCAGTTTTAAGCCAAGTTAAAGTAAAAGGGGTAGAGCACAACGTCAGTGGGGGTGCAGCTAAGTACAGATCTACGGAAGTCAGGGAGGTTAACACTGTCTCAGCAAACGTCTTAAAGAAATACCTTGTGGCTTTAAAGAGCAGTAAGTCCATCACTCGTGTTTACTGGGAGAGAATCATGTCACCATCAGAGTAAGAGCGGCCATCCGTCACTCAGATAAACACCACATTACCACAACCAGCCTGGGTAGGTATCTGATTGGCACGCACACAGATACTCACATACACACATGCATTTAATACGTACAGAAGCATACATACACATGGGTACCTACAGACACAGACGTTCGTATATTCACATACAGTATACACAAGCGTATATACACATACAGTACACACACATACATACGCAGATAAACGCGCGCGCACGCGCACACACACACACGCACACACACACACACACACACACACACACACACACACACACACACACATGACTCTTGACCCCTGTGGCTGGTAGTGGCGCGGTAAATGTGCTGTGTGTGTGTGTGTGTGTGTGTGTGTGTGTGTGTGTGTGTGTGAGGTCAGTCAGTGCACAAGTCTACATGCACTTGCCCATAACCCAGCTCTGGCCTTACAAACTTTGAAACCTAATTGTGTGTGTGTGTGTGTGTGTGTGTGTGTGTGTGTGTGTGTGTGACCGAGAGATTTACCGTGATCTGAAGAAAATACATAGAAAATAGACATTTGTTAGAAATAGACGTTAGTTAGAATGAAGTCCGACCAGAAGGATCAAACTCTCTCTCTCTCTCTCTCTCTCTCTCTCTCTCTCTCTCTCACACACACACACACACACACACACACACACACACACACACACACACACACGCACGCACGCACACACACACACACACACACACACACACACACACACACACACACACACACACACACACACACACACACACACACAATTATCTAATTTGCCGTGGGTGTCCTAAAAGTGGTAGGGAGTGACCAGAGAGAGAGAGAGAGAGAGAGAGAGAGAGAAAGAGAATCAGTGGCGATAAAGGTAAGATTTTCCAATTTTTTCTCACCCGTTTTAATATATTTTAGGCGTGATTTACAATATATATATATTTTTTTCAAAGATGGACTCATTACACGTTTTGGTTATATTAAATTGGTCCTTTTTTTTTAATGTTTCCTGGTTTGATGCTGGCCAACAGAAAGAGAGAGAGAGAGAGAGAGAGAATGTATGTGTGTCTGTGTGTGTTTATGTATTCATGTGTGTACTTATATGCATTTGTGTGTGTGTGTGTGTGTGTGTGTGTGTGTGTGTGTGTGTACAAGTGTGACGCCAAGAGCAGTGGCCGAGTCTTTCTACCCAATTACCAGCTGTAAACAAAGCAAGCAGCCTTTCTTCGTGTGCTGGTGCTACATGCTACTTATCGCTCCCTTCCCCCCCGTTCCCTGGTCTGTCACACACACACACACACACACACACACACACACACACACACACACACACACACACACACACACACACTTATCACCCCTTTCCCCTCGTTCCTCGCCTTTCCCCCCCTCACACACACACACACACACACACACACACACACACACACACACACACACACACACACACACACACACACACACTTATCACCCCTTTCCCCTCGTTCCTCGCCTTTTCCCCCCTCACACACACACACACACACACACACACACACACACACACACACACACACACACACACACACACACACAGGAGCTTTAGTATTCCGTGCACTGATCACGACGCCGCTGTCCACTCCCACCTCCATCACACACCCTCTTATACACTGTGCCCATCATCCCTCCTTCCTCTGCTTTGTTCCGCTGACTGGCCTCTGCTCTCATTCCTTCTCTGGATCCATAAGCCATTTACTGATACTCTCTCAGATGAACGTAATCGTGTGGGGGTGAAAACAGGATCAGAGTAAAGTAAATGATGTTTCTTGAGCGTCTTTAAAACAGGGATACATAAAAGACAGAGACAAGCTGGTAGGCGACGATGGCCAGCTCCAAGAGGGCTATTGCGGTTCAGCCTGTACACACCTTACCTGGTTAGGGTCTAAAAATCCCATCTCTCGCCTTTCTTTGGACAAACTAAACCACCCAGACAACAGAAATAACGCGATGCTTGCAATATCATCAGTAAATGTGAAAAACTATTTTTTTTTTTTTTTAATGAAACATCCCATATTATTTACTGATTTTGTTCGTAACGTATATCTAGTTATTTCAAGCCATTTTATCACCACTGATTTTTTTTTTTTTTTGGGGGGGGGGGAGGAAGTATGGATATTTCTTAGTGTGATGTGTACGAGTATACGCTGCTCTGCTGTAGTTTTCACCGGTGTGTATGCTGTCATTTTATGAAATTTTTCGCGCTTCATTGCGAAGCACAGGTTGGATTTAAGAAGCTAAAAATTGCATTGCCGGATGCACCAGACGTTTTTCTCCAATTTGGTAAGAGGAAAAAAGTAAAAACAGTTTTCGAATTTTTAAAAAATGGTGCCAGGGCAGGCCACTGGGTCCGGACAGTCTCTGGACCCACGGCCACGGAGGGGCTAAGCGGGCCGTTGCTAGGCAACGAATAGTTGCCTAGCAACGGCCCGCTTAGCCCCTCCGTGGCAACCAAAACCTTGCGGACACAGCTAGGTCATAGGCTGGTCATTGTGTCCAGGTTTGGTCGGAATCGTTTAATTCTGAAGGGTAGAAGTGCCTGCCACAATTAAACAAGAAAGAAAGAATACAAGAAAAATAGAAAGAATACGCGCTAACAATAAGAGTGCCGTGCAGCTGGCCAAGAGACACATATACAGAAAAAACAAAAACAGGACTTGTGACGAGAGAAAATCAGGAAAGGCAGCAGGACTCTTGATGACCGCTGTACCTTAGACCTGCTTTCACCCAAGACGTTTATAAAGGAAGTAAAAAAAATCTTAGGGAGGTAAACACTACTGGTCATATTTCTCTCGCCCTCCACGCGTTGAGCACCGCGTCCTCTCACTCCATCTCTGGCCTGGCGTGCTTGTCTCTTTAACTCTTAATTGTGTGCCGTGATTTAGATGTATCATTTAGCCAGCCTCCTCATCATTTACACTTTCACCGTAATTACACACACACACACACACACACACACACACACACACACACACACACACACACACACACACACACACACACACACACACACACACACACACACACACACACTCTCTCTCTCTCTCTCTCTCTCTCTCTCTCTCTCTCTCTCTGTTTTATTGTCGTTTGGATTGGTATGATGATGATGATGAACACTATGATAAAGATGCTAATTTTGATGATACGGTGATGATGATGATGATGATGATGGAGAATATAATGGTGTTGATGACTGATGATGGTGATGACAAAGACGATGATGAAAGTACTTGATGGTGATGATGATAATGATGATGATGATGATGATGGAGAATATAATGGTGATGATGGTGATGACTGATAACCGTAATGATGATGATGATGACAAAGACGATGATGAAAGTACGTATTTTGATGATGATGTGATGATGATGATGGTGATGAAGTTAGTGAATAGAGTTTTTCTCATTGAGGATTCTGATGATGACGCCTGCTTCCGCACTGCACTGTTTGATTGATTTTTTTGAGTGTTTGAAGTTGATGATGATGAGGAGGAGGAGGAGGAAGGGGAGGAGGAGCAATGGATGATATCAGTGATGAAATGATAATGATGCTGACATTAGTGTAGGACTGTAGATGATGATGATTGTTATGAAGATGATGATGATGATGGTTATAAAGATGTTGATGATGGTTATGAAGATGATGATGATTATGATGGTTATGGAGACGGTGAGGATGATGGTTATAAAGATGATGATGATGATGATGATGATGATGGTTATGAAGATGATGATGATAATGATGATGGTTATGAAGATGATGATGATGATGGATATGATGATGATGATGATGATGATGATGGTTGAGGTAGTGGGGAAGACGAATACCATTCCATTCATTTTTATCTCCCTATGTGTCAAGTGGGGTTGGTGGAGGATTAGTGCCCCTCCCTGTAAAACAATTAACTCTAAGCCCTTGGTCACCCCGTCTGGGATAATCATAAAAACGAAAAGTGAAAATGACGACAAGGGTAATGAAAATGGTAGTAGTTAATATTTTAGATTATTATTAACCTGATGATAGTGAAGATAACGGGGACGATGAACCGCTTGCCTGCCTACCTGTTTAAAGCTGAGGTAAAGTAAGGTAGGGTAGGTTAGGGTGATGTTTGGTAGGGTAGGGTACGATAGGGTAGGGTAAGGTGGGGCAGCGCAGGGCAGTGTGATGAAATTGGTTAGGGTAAGGTGAGTTAAGTTAGGGTAGGATAGGGTAAGGTAGGATAGGGTAGGGTAGGGTAAGGTAAGATAGGGTAGGGTAGGGTAAGGTAGGGTAGGGTAAGGTAGGGTAGGGTAGGGTAAGGTAAGGTAAGGTAGGGTAGGGTAGAGTAAGGTAAGGTAAGGTAAGGTAGGATAGAGTAAGGTAATGTAGGGCAGGTTAACATAAGGTAAGATAGTTTGGGGTGGCGTTTGAGTATGGTAGGTTAAGGCAAGGTAGAGTAAGGTAGGGGAGGGGAAGGGAAGGGAAGGTACTGGGGCATGAGGTAGGGTAAATGTGTCCAAAGTTAAGGCAGGTAGTGAACATATTTCTGTAACGAGTTGGTGAGGTATGGCAGGTGGCAGGGGTATGGGAGGGGGGAGAGGAAGATGAGTGGGGAAGGGGAGGGGAGGGGAGATGGAGAGGTGAGAGGAGAAGAGATAACGGAGGGGGAGAGGAGGGCGAAAGGGGAAGAAAAGGGGAGGTGGAGTGGTGAGAGAGGGGTGGGGGGAGGAATATGAAAGGGAAGGAAAGGGAGATGGAGAGGTGAAAGGTGGGGAGGGGAGAGATAACTTACTGGGAGGGGAGGGGATAGGGGGAAGGAAGGGGAGATGAAGTGGTGAGAGAAGGGAGGGGGAGAGATGACGGAGGGGGAGAGGAGTGGGTAACGGGAAGGAAGGGGTGGGGGAGAAGGGGGGAGGTAATGGAAGGGGGGTGTAGGGAAAGTGGAGGTGTATTTTAAGTGAGGGATGGAGTAGGTGTGAATGGATTTAGGATGGAGTGATACACCCGCCCAGGTAACTTTCCTTAACCCCCGCCCCTCCCCACTCACCGCCCATAGAGTGAGTCAGGAGGGTGTTGTTGTTGTTATTATTATTATTATTATTATTATTATTCTCTTGTTATTACAAGTTCTTTTTTCTCTACAGGTATGTGTGAGTCCTTGATTGTTGGGCAGCTGAGCACAGGTAAATACTCGGCTTGAATCTGGTGTTAACATTTACCTTTTATTACCTGAAACTATCTATCTATCAGCTATCTCTCTTTCTCTGTGTCTATCATGCTCTGTTTATACCTGTCTGTCGATCTATCAGTACATCTATCTCTCCCTCTATTTGTCTGCCTTAGAACTATCCATTAAAGTCAGTTAGCCGTTTTGGAAGGACTTGAGTCGTAACAGGTACTTCATAGCGAATTACTCTGGGATATAGCACGCTGGTATCCTGTTTTATGTTGATATAAACCATGTCCATGTTAAAACTATATAAATATCATAATATAAAGGTGTAGTATGCAAAATGAATCGCTAAGAAAAAGTGTTGCGAAGCTCCCTGTGTCACATAAAACATCGTCTTCCTTAGCGAATTATTTTACACACAACACCTTACCATTCTATTATTTTTATAGTCTTAATATATACGTACCTTTATTAACATAGGAAGGCGTTAACGTGTAGTAAGCTGATTAAATCGCTAAGGAAGAGGTGCTACGGAGCCTCCAGTGGCACTTAGAATTCAACCCAGCCACTTAGAGTTCAGATATAAATGAATGTGTGTACCAAGTTGCAGTTTTCAGGCGAGGGGTTAGCCCTGTAGAGAGGTCATTTGTTGTGGCGTGTAGCACTTGGTGACGTGATGCCCTTCCTTACCTTAGGCTATAGTGGGATTCAACGCTCCATACCTCAAGTTCATAGCCATACATAGAATCTCACTATCTGTCTGCCTGTATGTCTCCTAACCCGAATTAAACCATTTATAGGTACCACAACTAAGTAAAAAAAAGTGAATATGTAAGAATAGTATCCCAGTTGGCACTTGGAGGGTTAGATATCAGGTTGTTTTAGTTTCCCTGGCTCCCTCCACCCTCTTACTGCCTCCATATAACCCCGGCCACTTAGGGACGGGGTGGCACAAGGGTTTAGTTTTAGTTATGTGATTTATCTGTTATATCCAATGTTTGATGCAAGATTGTACTTTCTGTTTCTATACCTGGCTACCTGTATTCGTGTATCATTTAGGTCTGTATCTGTTTACCTGTCAGCCTACCTGTCTATCTTTGCCTATCTATCAGTCCATTTATCTATCTGTCTGTCCATCTATATTTTCTCACTGTCTGAATATGTATGAAGGCTATATAACAATCCATGAAAGTTATCCATATGCATCTTCTGTTTCCTTTCATCTCTCTCTCTCTCTCTCTCTCTCTGTCTATGTATCTACCGAGAGAGAGAGGGGGGGGTAGGGGGCGCCTGCGTGTCACCCTGCAGTACCCCCTCATCTTCCTGTATACATAATAGATCGTGAAATTTTCCAAGAGTTTTTTTTTTTAATATCGTTAAAGTTTAATTAAGACAATTTTGGTCCTTGAAGCGCCCCCCCCTCATTATCTCTCTCTCTTTCTCTCTCACACACACACACACACACACACACACACACACACACACACACACACACATTATGGAGAGTGAGTGGGATGACGATGACCCCCCCCTCTCTCTCTCTCTCTCTCTCTCTCTCTCTCTCTCTCTCTCTCTCTCTCTCTCTCTCTCTCTCACTTAATAAGGAGAGTAAGTGGGATGACGATGACCCTCTTCTCCTGTCTTTAAAAAACCAGTTTGTTGACGCGGCCTCTCGTGGTGGTGATGATGATGATGATAGTGGTGGTGGTGGTGGTGGTGGTTTGTGGCGGCGGTGGTGGTGGTGGTGGTGGTGGTTTGTGGCGGCGGTGGTGGTGGTGTT
The DNA here is from genome assembly GCF_032717465.1 of Coenobita brevimanus. Classification (NCBI taxonomy): domain Eukaryota; kingdom Metazoa; phylum Arthropoda; class Malacostraca; order Decapoda; family Coenobitidae; genus Coenobita; species Coenobita brevimanus. The sequence continues at coordinate 2,260,365 of NC_137065.1, read as the reverse complement.
AAGGGATGGTGATGAAATGGATGATGATGGTTATAGTGGTGGTGTCAAGAGATGATGGTGGTGGTGGTGTTGAGGGATGATGATGATGATGATGGTTATAGTGATGGTGTTAAGAGATGATGATGATGATGGTGATGTTAAGGGATGGTGGTGATAGGGGTAATGATGGTGGTGGTGGTTGTTATAGTTGTTGTGGTTGATGATGATGGTGGAGATGAAAAAGATGATGGTAATGATAATGATGTTAATGGTGTTGAAGATAGGAATGATGGCAAAGATTTATGATGATGATAGTGTTCAAGGTAAGGTTGATGATGTTGATGAAGATAGGGACGATGATGAATATAAGGACGATGATGAGGAGG
>NC_137065.1:2225000-2255000 GCF_032717465.1 Coenobita brevimanus | reverse complement strand
GCAGTATTTTATATATCTAAATATTTATTTTTTAGATTTGAATAATAACAGGATTTGTGATGAGATTATAGCAAGTGCTGGAAATTGTGTGTGTGTGTGTGTGTGTGTGTGTGTGTGTGTGTGTGTGTGTGTGTGGGCATATACAGTATACTGTTAATATCAAGCTGTGTGTGTGTGTGTGTGTGTGTTGGAAATATCAAGCTATGTGTGTGTGTGTGTGTGTGTGTGTGCTTTGTGCTGGAAATATCAAACTGTGTGTGTGTGTGTGTGTGTGTGTGTGTGTGTGTATGTACATATATACTGTAAATATCAAGCTGTGTGTGTGTGTGTGTGTGTGTGTTGGAAATATCAAGCTCTGTGTTTGTGTGTACCGTAATATCAAGCTGTGTGTGTGTGTGTGTGTGTGTGTGTGTGTGTGTGTGTGCATATATACTGTTAATATCAAGCTGTATGTGTATGTGTGTGTGTGTGTGTGTGTGATTCTCGTAAGTAATTAAGTTGTGATGGATAGATAAATTAACAACCAGATAGATAGAGGAATAGGTAGGTTGGTAGGTAAGGAGAGAGAGAGAGAGAGAGAGAGAGGGAGAACAATACCTGGATGACCGAGCTTTAATCCCCAGACACAGTGAGCTTTGGCAACACCTGTTTCTTCCGGGAAATTAAAGAGAGAGAGAGAGAGAGAGGGGGGGGGAGAGAGAGAGGAGGGGGGGGACTAATTTTCAAAAAATGTAGGTCACTTTAATTACATGACAGATAGAGAATGTTTTATGGCTTCTTATTGGGTGTACTGTGTGTGTGTGTGTGTGTGTGTGTGTGTGTGTGTGTGTGTGTGTGTGTGTGTGTGTGTTCTCAGTGTTGGGTCTCTCTCTCTCTCTCTCTCTCTCTCTCTCTCTCCGTCTTCCCTCCAGTCTTACCCCTCTCCACTTCTTCCAGCTTCCCTCCCTTCCTCTCTCTCATCTATACTTTTTTCTACCCTTCTTTCTCCCTCCCTCTCCCTCTTTCCTCCTCCTCTCCCCCCCCCCCGTCTATCTGAGTCAACTATTACTGTGTATTTTGGCCTAGTAGATGCACTGAGCTGGAAGGCAATAACATGTGCTATAGATGGGGAGGGGAGGGGAGGGGAGAAGGGAGGAAGAGGGAAAATGGGGGTAAGGGAGAGAGAAAGACGGTGGGAGGCGGGGGAGGGGAACGAATATGGAATTTAGGGGGGGAAGGGAGGGAGGAGGGAAGCGGAAGTGGGGGAGGAAGAATGGGGAAGTGGGGAGGAAGAAAGGGGGAAGTGGGGGAGGAGAAGTAGGAGAGGAAGACGAGAGAAGAAAAAGCGCATGTGGGTAAGAGGAAGAGAGGGAGAAGGAAGATGGGAAGGGAAAAGGGAAGAAAAGGGGAATGTGGGGGAGGGGAGGGGAGGAAGGGGTTAGGTTTAAGTCAGGGTAGGGAGGGAAGGTATGGGAAAGGAAGGGAGAGGGGAGAGGAAGGGACTGGAGGATAAAGGACGGGTAGGGAAGAGGAGAGAAATGAAAAAAGGGAGAAGAGGCAAGGCAGAAGAAAATCAGAGTTAGAGGAGACGAGAGAGAAAGTAAAAAAAAAAGGAGAGAGAAGGGAAAGAAATTGAAATGGAAAATTGAGTGAATGGGAGAAAAAAAAAAAACAGTTTGGGCAAGAATAAAAAGAAAGACAATAAGAAAAGACGAAAAAAAAATCAACAGAATTATGCTAAGCTGAGAAGAGACTGGGTAAGGAGGAGAAGGGAGAGGTGGGGAAAAGCTTGTGGAGGAAGAGGAAAGAGGAGGAGGAAGGAAGGGGATAGGGAAGAGGGAGAAAAGAGTCTGTTATGCTTGTGTGAAAGAGATGATTGCGTGGAGGTACGAGGGGTTTTAGTGTGATAATGACTGACGGTGACCTTGAGAGAGAGAGAGAGAGAGAGAGAGAGAGAGAGAGATTGTATAAGAGAGGGAGACACGTAGATAGATATTTACTTAGTGAGAGAGAGAGAGTGGGGGAGGGGCAAATGACTCTCAGGGAAATGTGTGGGTGCAGGAAAATATGACAGCAAGGGGAGGGAGGAGGAGGGGGAGGGAAGGGGAGAGGGAGGAGAAGTAGGGTACATTAAAGGTGTCTAGGGGGAGAGAGGGGAGGGAAGAGTCGTTGAGGGGCGACAGGGTAAGGAGTGGAGGGGGAGAGGGGGGATAGGAAACCAGGCGTGGACGAGGAAGGGATGGAAAAGAGGGAAGAGGGAGTCGAGAGAAAGAGGGAGCGAGAAGGAAATGAAGGGGAAGGAGAGAGAGGAGAGGCGGGAGGGGAAATAGAGAGGGGATGGAGGGGAAAGAGGAAAAAGAGATGTGGAGGGGGAAGGAGTACAAAGGAAAGCAAACAGCAACAGAGCTTATAGTCCTTTCGAGGCTGTTTGTTACAAAGTAGACTATGACTACAAGATCTAATTCTACATGCTGAAGGATAAGGATAGTAAAGCAAGACAGCTCCCCCCGCCTCCAAACCCTCCAATTAAAACTGGCAGGAAAAAGTGAGAGCATGGAAATGTTCATAGGGAAGACTGAAAAGGAAAAGTTACATTCCATAACACTTTACCTATAAGCTACCAGAGTGAGTAACCTGAGAGAGAAAGTAGTAAAGTGAAAAGAATAATCAAATATATATCTAAGACACGACATTATGCACGGGTACAGTGAGTTAACGGGGCGTCAGTAGACTCAGCTTGGAAAATGTACAATGTGGATGTTCAGAGGGGGTGTGGGGCTTATAAGGAGGGGAGTAAGGAGGTGGGGAAAGAGGGGAAGGAAGGGAGGGGTGGATGGTAAAAAAGAAAAAAAGATAAGAAAGAATAGAGGCGAATGAAGGAGGGGTGGGGGAGAGGAGAGAGGAAGGGAAGGGGGAAAGAAGTGGGGGTGGAGGAGAAGAGTATTGGTGATGTGGGGGTGTCCTGGAGAAGGGGGGGTTGGAGTTTCAACCAGGGCTGTGGCAGTAATGGGTTGTAAATCTTCTGTCAGTCTCCCCTCCCCTCCTCTCCCCTCCCCACTTACCCCCTCCCTTCCTCTCTCCTCCCCCCTTTCCCCCTTCTCTCCCCTTTTTTCCTTCTTGATTTTTTTTCGTCTCCATTCCCTTTCATGAATCTCTCTCTCTCTCTCTCTCTCTCTCTCTCTCTCTCTTCTTGCTCCCTCCTCTTCTCCTTCTCCCCCCCTCCACTTTTTCCTCCCTTTCCCAACTTCTCTCCTCGCCCATCTCTCTTTCTCTCTTCCTCCCCTCTTTCCTCTCTCCCTTTTTTTTTCTCTTCTCCTCTCATTTTCTTTTCTCAGCTGTTTTCTCCCTTCTTTCTTTTCTTCCTCGTCCCCTTTACTCCCTCTCCTCTTTCCTCTCTTCCACTCTCTTTTTTCCATCCCTCCCTCTTTCTTCCCTCCATCCTTCTTCCTTTCTTTCCTTCTTTTTGCTCTCTTTTCCTTTACTTCCTTTCTCCTTCATTCCTCCATGCCTTTCCCTACTTCTTTCCTCCCACTTCCCTTCTTTCCTCCCTCCTTCCCTCTTTCCTCCCTCCTCCCCTTTTTCCTCCCACTTCCCGTCTTTCCTTCCTCCTCCCCTCTTTCCTTCCACTTCCCTTCTTTCCTCTCTTCTCCCCTCTTTCCTCCCATTTCCCGTCTTTCCTTCCCTCTCCCTTCTTTCCTCCCTCCTCCCCTCTTTCCTCCCACTTCCCTTCTTTCCTCCCTCCTCCCCTCTTTCCTCCCTCCTCCCCTCTTTCCTCCCTCCTCCCCTCTTTCCTCCCTTCTCCCTTCTTTCCTCCCTCCTCCCCTCTTTCCTCCATGTTGACTTCCTCCATTTTCTCACATCCTCATTAGTTTCCCTTTCTGTCCCTCCCCCTCCCTCCCTCCTCTTCCCCCCTCCCCCTCCCTTTAGTTTCACTTCCTTTCCCTCAGCCTCTCTCTTCCTCCTTCCTTGTTCCCCTCTCTTCGTCTTCCCTTCCTGTCACATGCTTTCTCATTTATCTCCTTTCTCTTCTCTTCCCTTTTTCATTTTTTCTTTTGTTTTTATTTCGTCTTCTCTTTCTTCCCCACACCCTCTCCCTTCCTCCTTCCCCTCGTCTCTTCCTTCTCCGTCCTTTCTCCTCCCTTACCCATCTTTTCTGTTTTCCCTTCCTCCTTCCCTAGCTTCTTCCTTCCCTTCCTTTCTCCTCCCTCTTCCAATCCTCCCTCTCTTCCCTTCCTCCTTCCCTCGTCTCTTCCTTTTCCCCTCCTTTCTCCTCCCTTAGCCCATCCTTCCTCCCTTCCTTCTTCCTTCCCTTATCCCATGCTTTCTATCTTCTCTTCCTCATTCCCTTGTCTCTTCCTCTTCCTTTCACTTCCGTTATCCCATCCTTCCTCTCCTCCTATCCTCCTTCCCCCGTCTCTTCCCTCCCTTCCCTTTTCTTCCGTCTTCTCCTCCTTCCTCTCTTCTCCTTCTCCCTCCCTCTTGTCCTCCTCTTCCCTCTTCCCTTCCTCTGTTTTCTTCCCTCCCTCCCTCTACCACACAGACCTCACTGTGATGCCAACCCTTGCATCACAATATATTAACTCACTTCATTTTCATCATCATCGTCATATCATCATCATCATTACATTTACTTCCAGTGTTATGAGGTGGGTAGGATTCAGAAACGAGAAAGCATAAAACAGACGAACAACTGTCATCATCACCACCACCACCACCACCACCACCACCACCACCATTTTCCCCCTACACAGTAAAGCATCCTCTGTGTTTTTCCATCATTTAATATAGCCTTTACAAATATCTCTGGGGCGCCACACAGTTACCAACAACAACAACAACAAGGCCACAAACAAAACAAAACAAGCAACAACAACACAACTATCAGACAAAAACACCGACCAAAACAAACAAAGAAGGACCCTATAAACTCTACCAGCAAAGAAAATAAAAACAAAAAATAAGAACGCCAGGAAAATATGAAAAATGATAAAAACAAAAGCAGGAAAGGAGAAGGAAGAAAACAATATGAGCAGGAACGGTACCACTTCTTCCTCTTTTTCTTCCTCTTTCTTCTTCCTCCTCCCTCTTAATTTTCCCTCCCTCCCTCCCTCCCTCCCCCCATCGCTTCTTGCTTCTGTCTTCCTCTCTTCCTTCTTCCCTCTTCACGTTGTTTTTCTTGTTTTACTGATTGATGATTTTGTTTTTCTTCATATGCGTTTTGTTTTTGTGTCCTGGCACTCTCTCTCTCTCTCTTTCTGTGTGTGTGTGTGTGTGTGTGTGTGTGTGTGTGTGTGTGTGTGTGTGTGTGTGTGTGTGAACAGGATGAGGGGTCATAGAGGTCACTCAAACCACCCTCTTCCTTCCCCTCTCCCCTCCCCCTCCCCCTCTCCCCTCCTTTCCCTTCATACATTCCCCTCCCTTTCCCCTCTCTCCATCTTCTTCTCTACCATCTTCTCCTCCCCTTCCTTTCCTCTCACCTCTTTCTTCCCTTCCCTTTCCTCTCCCCTCTCTCTCCCCCTTCCTTTCCTCTCCCCTCTCTCTTCCCCGTCCTTTCCTCTCCCCTCTCTCTCTTCCTTTCCTCTCCCCTCTCTCTCTCTTCCTTTCCTCTCCCCTTTCTCTTCCCCTTCCTTTCCTCTCCTCTCCTCTCTCCCTTTTCTCTCTCCCCTTCTACTGCCTCCTTCCCTTACAACCCCCTTCCCTACTCCCCGTCCCTCTCTCCCCTTCTACTGCCTCCTTCCCTTACAACCCCCTTCCCTACTCCCCGCCCCTCTCCCCTTCCCTCCCCTCCACTCATGTTTCCGCCCCATCTCCTCCCTCCCGCTGGTCTCCTCCCTCCCCTCCCATTGATCCCTTCCCCCTTCTCTCTCTCCTTATCTTTCCTTCATTCCTCCACACCTGTCCTTTCTTTCCTACTCCTCTCCTCCTCTTTCTCTTCTCCCTTCCCTTCCCCTAAACACTCCTCTCTCTCTCTCTCTCTCTCTCCGTCTTTCCATCCTTCATTCCATCTACTTTTTCCTCTCTCTCTTTCTCTCTCTCTCTCTCTCCATCCTTCATTCCATCTACTTTTTCCTCTGTGTCTGTCTGTCTGTCTGTCTGTCTCTCTCTCTCTCTCTCTCTCTCCACTCCATACACGCGGAGGACTTTGTAATAAAAAAAAAAAAAATTCTCTTCACGCTGTTTTTAATTAAAGACCTAATGAAATACTTCTGCCCTTCCTTTGTTCCAGTCAGTGTGAGAGAGTGAGCGAGTTAGAGTGAGAGAGAGTGGGTGAGAAAGTGAATTAAAGTGAGAGTTGATGAATAAGTGAGCCGGGGTGAGCGAGTGGATGGGGGAGTGAGTTGGTGAGAAAGTGAGTTGGGGTGAGAGAGTTGGGAGTATGGTGGAGAGAGAGAGAGAGAGAGAGAGAGAGAGAGAGAGAGAGAGTGATGATGGAAAAGTGAGACAGAGTGAGGGAGTGGATGGGTGAGTGTGTTGGTGAGAAAGCGAGTTGGGGTGAGGAAGTTACGAATATGGTAGAGAGAGAGAGAGAGAGAGATTTTCAGTCGTTTTATTTCCCTTGCTATCTCCGGACGATTTTACTCAGCCCTGGAGAGATTTTTATTTTTATTTTATTTCAATTACTTATTATTAACCCCCTTCTCTAGTGTGGCCCCCTTCTACAGCTGAATAAAATCGTCTGGAGGTAAAATAGAAATAAGGTAATAGAATATGTTAAGGGAATGAAGATGATGATGTTTATTGTGTTGTTGTTACTCGTATGTTTAATCCCTCTTTTCGTCTATAATAATAATAATAGTAATAATAATGATAATAATAGTTGTAGTAGTAGTAATACCTGTCAAAATAATAATAATAATAATAATAATAATAGTAGTAGTAGTAGTAGTAGTAATACCTATAAAAATAATAATAATAATAATAATGATAATAATAATAATAACTAAAACACCGTAAAATGGTCAGAGGGCAATAATTTGATAAAGAAAAGCTTCCCACAGCCATTGCCTACTAGAAGCCGAGCTATAAAGGGACCTTGTGATCAAGGTCACCGATCTAGTGCGTGTCATCTTAGGTCATCACAATCTATAAGTCCACCAAGTGTGGTAACTCTAGCTTTAATCCTTCGTGGAAGATTAGGTGACATCCGGAAAAGTCCCAGTTTTTTTTTACCCCAGGCGATCTCAGAGAATAATAAACCAATTGGAAGCATACCATACTTCATCTTGCAAGCTTAAGCGGTTTCCGAGAGAGCGTCGCGGAATCCGGTATTTTACATTGTGAAAAATACCCGGTGATCCGGTTAATGGACTGGCATCATATTTGGCCAGAAGCCGCCAGCTGGGCCATTAACCTGATAGAGTTTGAAGACTCTAGGCCAGACAGCCTCCCAGTTATGGCCATTTAGTTTTTAAGCCGAAAAAATAATTTTAACAAAAACAAGAACACATCCCACAGGGATGTGGGAAGATTTAATATTTTGTGGATTATTATTATTATTATTATTATTATTATTATTATTATTATTATTATTATTATTATTATTATTGTTATTATTACTACCAGTACTACTACTACTACCACCACCACTACTCCTAAGAACTCGCATTCTGTGGAGTTATTATTAATATTGTAGATATTATTATTATTATTATTATTATTTTATTTATTTATTTATTTTTTTTGAAGGCTGCCATTTCAAGACCGTTCGAGATAGAGACTTGAGATTTTCAGGAGTGGTGTATCTAGGTTGCTGGATTCTTTTGGCACAATTTTTTTTTCCCTAGCACTAGCGCCGCTCAAGCGTCCTCCATGTTATTTATTTATTTATTTATTTTCATTTTTTTGCTCCTGTGCAGCAAAAACCACTGAATCGATTGCTTGGCTAATGTTGCAGTATGCAGTCGTCAGCATACACTAGTGCACCTGGGTATTGATATTGAGATCCAACAAATACTTTTTGAGATATTGAGGAAAATCAGAATGGTCACCTCATGCCTGAAAGTGCTACATCGGGAAGCATTTGGCCGATTTTGACCAAACTCGGTGGAAATGTGTTGGGTCAGGAGTGAACATGACTTGCATAGTATGAATGACCTTGACCTTGACCTTGATCTCAGGGTCAAGGTCAAAGTCCGTAAAACATTTGGAGTCATCAAAAGTCCCTTAATATTAGGTCTACAATGATAACAATAGTATTTTCATCTGGAATGTAGAGTTCTTTGAATATTACTTCAGCAATTTCAGTTCTAGTTATTATTATTATTATTTTATTATTATTATTATTATTATTATTATTATTGTGATTATTATTGTTATTTTTTATTATTTTTATCATTCCTCCTCCTCCTCCTCCTCCTCCTTTTTTACTCTCTTCACTGTTTGGTCTCTGTGTTTGTCTTTTCAAACTAATATTTATTGAGCGATATAGATGCGGGCCCTGTGTGTGTGTGTGCGTGTGTGTGTGTGTGTGTGTGTGTGTGTGTGTGTGTGTGTGTGTGTGTGTGTGTGTGTTTGTAAGCTGGTTTATGTATGAATTGTTAGTGTGTGTTCGAGAGAGAGAGAGAGAGAGAGAGAGAGAGAGAATTAAAACGACATACATAATGCAACTCAACCACCCAGCCTTCCATTCTCTCTCTCTCTCTCTCTCTCTCTCTCTCTCTCTCTCTCTGTCGTCCATTTCTCACAATGTCGGGTTCTGTTGACTTAATATGAGGCAGCCTTATCTCCCTTCCATCTTGCATGCACACCACAATATGACGGAGGGTGGTGTGGTGTGGTGTGGTGGTGAGAGTGCGCTCTTTGTTATACTGTAGTGTGGGGTGGTTATTGTGGTGTGATGTGGTATGGTATGGAATTTCGTGGTGTGTTTTGTGTTGTGATTTGGTAGTGTGGGTGTTTGGTTGTGTAGGGTAGTTTTTGTGTTGATGTGATGGTGTGGTGTGGTGTGGATGGTGGTGGTGGTGTTGGTGTGGTGTGGTGTGGATGGTAGTTGTGGTGGTACCGTGTGTGGTGTGATGGTATAGTCGCGCTGTCCTGATTAATTCCTCTCATCTCCCCTCATATCTTGCAAGGACTCGGGAGGCTGGTGTGGTGTGGTATGGTATGGTGTGGTGTGGTGTGGTGTGATGTGGTGTGATGGGGTGGGAATGGTTGTAGTTGTGGTGGGATTGGATGTTCAGTAGATGTGTGGTGTGGTGTAGTGGTGGTATGAGAGATTGTAGTTGTGGTAGGAATGGATATGAATGTGTGGTGGTGGTGGTGTGGTGCTGATAGAAATGGTTGTAGTTGTGGTAGAATTGGCGGTGGGTGGGTGATGTGGTGGGTTTTGCTGTGTGGTATTGTAATAATTGTGGTAGGAATGGACTTGGCTGGCTGCTGTGGTAGGGCTATGGTGCTTAGAGTGCTGTGGATGTGGTAGGAAAACAGGTGGATGTGATGGTGTGGTGTGACGTGACTGTGGTAGTGATGGTGTGACGGGTATATATATGCAGTATGTTGATGAATGTGTGTGTGTGTGTGTGTGTGAGAATCTATGTGTATGTATGTATCTATGTGTATGTATGTATGTATGGTTGGTGTATGTCCATGTATGTATGTATGTATGTATGGTCGGTGTAGAGAAAGGTGATTGCATTGTTCTCCACGCCATTCTCTCTCTCTCTCTCTCTCTCTCTCTCTCTCTCAATTTCGCCGGACCCTCTGATTTGTATTGTTCCTTGCCATTGTTTTTTTCCTTTCTTTTTTCTCCCCTCTCTTTCTCTCCCTCTCTCATTGGTTTCCTGCCTCCTTCCTTCCTTCCTTCCATTCTCTGTTTATATCTCCATCTTTTCCTTCTTCCTCCTTACCTTCCTTTCCATCCTGTCTCCCTGCCTTCCATTCCCTTCCTTCCTTCCCTTCCTACCTTCTTTCCTTCCGTCCTTCCTTCCTTCCTCTATAGTGTCTCCCTTTATGCACCTGCCCAACTCCCTACGCCTCCTTAATCTCATTACCTGCATCCCTTCCCTACCTACGTATCTGTCTGCCTGCTTGTCTGCCTCCCTCTGTCTACTTACTTACCTACATACCTACCCCTTCCTCTACCTTCCTACCCATCTACTTATCTACCTGTCTGCCTGCCTGTTTGCTTTCCCTCATCCCTCCTTATCTATCCACCCACCTTCCTACCTACCTGCCCTTTCTCCTTCTGCCTGCCACCTACCTACCTGCCCTTTCTTCTCCTGCCTACCACCTACCTACCTAGTCTTTCTCCCTCTGGCTGCCACCTACCTACCTAGCCCTTCTCCCTCTGCCTACCACCTACTTACCTACCTAGCCTTTCTCCCTCTGCCAACCACCTGCCTACCTACCTACCTACCTAGCCTTTCTCCCTCTGCCTACCACCTACCTACCTAGCCTTTCTCCCTCTGCCTACCACCTACCTACCTAGCCTTTCTCCCTCTGCCTACCACCTACCTACCTAGCCTTTCTCCCTCTGCCTACCTACCTACCTACTTGCCCTTTCTTCCCCTGCCTTCCATCTACCTACCTAGCCTTTCTCCCTCTGCCTACCTACCTACCTACTTACCCTTTCTTCCCCTGCCTACCACCTACCTACCTATCCCTTCTCCCTCTGTCTACCACCTACCTACCTACCTACCTAGCCTTTCTCCCTCTTCCTACCACCTACCTACCTACCTTGCCTTTCTCCCTCTTCCTACCACCTACCTACCTACCTAGCCTTTCTCCCTCTTCCTACCACCTACCTACCTACCTAGCCTTTCTCCCTCTGCTTACCACCTACCTACCTACCTTGCCTTCCTCACTCTGCCTGCCTACCTTTCTGGTGTCTAGCAATCGGCTTGGGTGTAAAAGTTCTAGATTGGTTAATAACAGCGGTTTGTTCTCCTGTATAACAACCCTCAGTGGGAGACTTACTCTGCCTCACCCTGCCTTACCCCTGCCTCATTGTGCCTTACCTTTCCTCACTTGCCTTCACTCTGCCTCGCCTTTCCTCAGCTTGCCCTGACTCTGCCTCATATTGCTTTACCTTACCTCAGCTTCTCATCACTCTGCCTCACCCTGTTCACCTTGCCTCAGCTTTTCTTCACTGCCTAACCCTGCCTTACCATGCCTCACCCTGTCTTACCTTGCCTCAGCTTGTCTTCTCTCTGCCTAACCCAGCCTTACCATGCCTCAGCTTGCCTTCACTCTGCCTTACCATGCCTCAGCTTCTCTTCACTCTGCCTCACCTTGTCTTACCCTGCCTCAGCTTCTTTTCTGCTTCACCCTGCCTCAGCTTTTCTTCATTCTGCCTTACCCTGCCTCAGCTTCTTTTCTGCCTCACCCTGCCTCAGCTTTTCTTCACTCTGCCTTACCCTGCCTCAGCCTCTCTTCACTCTGCCACACCTTCCTTACATTGCCTTATCATTTCTTCAGTCTTCTTCCTGTTTTCTTCCCTCTCCTTACCCCTGCCTCTCACTCATAACTTAATATGCCTCACCCTGCCTACATCATGCTTCACCCCTGCCTCACCCTACCTACATCATGCCTCACCGCTGCCTTACCCTACCTACATCATGCTTCACCGCTGCCTCACCCTACCTACATCATGCCTCACCCCTCCTCATCTTACCTACATCATGCCTCACCCCTGCCTCACCCTACCTATATCATGCCTAATCCCTGCCTCAGTCCACCGCCCAGTCTAATATGCCTATTGTAAGCCCGTGTGTGTGTGTGTGTGTGTGTGTGTGTGTGTGTGTGTGTGTGTGTGTGTATGTGTGTGTGTGTGTACCGTTGTTATGTATGTGTATATAAATGTATACTCAGTGTGTGTTTATTGGAATATTGGAAACCATTTTGGGCGTGTACGTGTGGTCTTGTGTATGTATATAAGTGTGTGTGTGTGTGTGTGAGAGAGAGAGAGAGACCAATTGGCTGGTCTAATTTACCTTGTGCATAGTTTATGAGCACTCAGCCTCGAATGTACACACACACACACACACACACACACACACACACACACACACACACACACACACACACACACACACACACACACAATCATTCATACATAAATACATACATACCCGCTAATAGTACATATTCATACTATCTATCTGTATATCTGTCTATCATTCACTCATTTATTGCCGCATTTGGAGCGTAGGGGCCCGGGGCTTGGCTACATAGTCCTGACATTTAAGACGACAGTGACCAGTTGCTCTTCCTTGAGTAGCAATAAGCGAGCAGTAACCCCAAATGATCCCTCTGATTTAAATACGTTCTATATTCACTTAAACAGCCGCAACCCACTAAACCACCAGGCGTCCCTTTATTGTATCTTTACCTTCTAAAGTAGTAAGTCTTTTGTTTCGCTAGTATTTGTATTTTCCCTTACTGTAGTCACTTCAAGGTATTACTACATGAAGTGTGTGGATGGTAGACACCCTCACCTACCAGTATCATAAGCAGACACCCACACGGAAGAGAGGAACGGGCTTTCTCTTCCCTGTCCATTCCTTTCTCTTCCTTTCCTTCCCTTCCCTTTCCTTCCCTTCCCTTCCCTTCAATTTCCTTCCCTCCCATTTCAGTTCTTTCCCTTCCCTTCCCTTCTTCATAGTAGTCACAGTAAATTTCCCTCTCTCCTCTGTTTCTCCTTCTCCCTACCATAATCAGTTTTTCCTTTTTATCATAATCATTTTCCTCCTCCTCTTCCCTCTCTTCCGCAGTCCACTCATCATCTCCTTCTCCGTCGTCCTTCTCATTTCTCTCTCCTCATCCTCTTCTTCCACTTATCTTCCTCCTCTTCCCCCTTGTTCTTCCTCCTCTTGCTTTCCACGTGTCTCATTCCCTCTTCATCCTCATTCCCTCTCTTCATCTAATCCTTATTCATCTTTGTACTCCTCCTCATCACCCGTCTCACTACTTCCTCCTCTTCCACACTCCTCTCCTTCCCTCCTTCCTTCCTTCCTGTGTTCCTTCTTTCCCTCCTTCCTTTCTTTCTTTCTTTCCTCCTCCTCCTCCTCCTCCTCCTCCTCCTCCTCCTCCTCAGTAGTGAACAACCCAGTATTGTGTAGTCACAGATGCAGCTTCTTCAACAATATAGTAGGCACAAAGCTTCTCTCAGTGGTCTTATCTCTCCCCCTGCCTCACCTTTGACCCCCCCCCTCCACCCCCTTCCTGCCACACCCTGCCTAATCCTCACCTGCCTCACCCTTCCCTACCCTTTTCCATCCATCCTTCCTGCCTCACCCTTCCCATCCACCCTTCCTGCCTTATCTCTTCCACTGCCACCTGCCTTCCCTCACCCTCCCTTCACCATGCCTTAGCTTCTCCTCACCCTACCTCCACTCTCCCCTGCCTAACCTTTCCTTTACCTTACCTTAACCCTTCTTTCACCATGCTTTCATTGTGATTCTGTTTTCCTTACCTTTTTTTTCACCCTATGTGCCATGCCTTCACTTTGCCTACCACAGTACCACACCTGCCACAACACCTGCTCTGCCACCACACCTACCACAGTGCCACTATCACCACACCTGCCACACCACTACCACCTCATCTACCACAGCACTTCCACCACACCTACCACATCATCACTCCGACCACACCAACCACAACACTACCACACCTACCACATCATCACTCCGACCACACCAACCACAACACTACCACACCTGCCACATCATCACTCCGACCACACCAACCACAACACTACCACACCTACCACATCATCACCACTGCCACATCGCCACCACTACCGCTCTACATCACCACTACACTGCCACACCACACCACCACCACACCTACCACTTTATATGCCCATCATCATTAAGTTAAGCCTTAAGGAAGACACAATTCTCCTCCTCGTCATCCATCGCCCGGTTCTCTTCATCTACAACTATCACTACTTTATTATACACCAGTCCTGTTCAGCCCTAGAATGTATACTGTATGGACGGTGAGTATTAGTGCCAAAGTAGTGACATGTAAAAAAAAATGCTAATACCAATACCCAAGTACTGGATGAGATAGCCCTGGCATGTATTCAGTATGGACGGTGGGCGCTAGTGCAAAAGTGGTGATATGCGAGGGTTGGAAGTGAAATATTATGTGAGTATTGATTATATTGTATTCTTGCTTCCATACTCTTTTCACCTTAACGTGGCCTAAAATTACCATCCCTCTGTCTTCAGTGCCGAGTCGTAGCAGTAGGTTAACAACGAAAGAGGATGCTAGTCACGAAGAAGTGCGATGGAGAGGGTGTACCGTCATATTATTATCTTATATTTCCACTGAGATACCCGGTACATATCAGCTCTGAAGGTCGAATATGTGGGCCATTTTAAGGTGAAAGTACTACTACCAGATGATTAAGATAATAATAATAATAATGATAATAATAATAATAATAATAATAATAATGTTTTCCTAGTTAGTGTATGATGATAATAATAATAATAATAATAATGTTATGTTAGTGTATATACATATGTACGTGTAAAAATGCGTACACACCTATGGCCAAATATTTCCACACGTGAATATTATTAACAAAAAACATGAAAACTTACATAGTATTTTTTTTTTTTACTCCCAAAAGCATAAATATATAAAAATTCCAGTTTTCATTTTTCCTCCAAAGAATACATCAACTAAATCTTAATTCCTCTCTTCCCCGCAGGTAAGTTCCGGTGCAGCCTTCCTACCTGGCCAGGAGGTGGAGAGACGCAAGCCCTGGCAGTGAGTACACGAAAAATCACCCTTGTGCTCTCTTTCCCTAAGGGCCAATATCATTATCCCAGGCCTTAAGGGGGATAGTAACCTCGTCCGCCTCGTATTGTGGGTCTCTCTCTCTCTCTCTCTCTCTCTCTCTCTCTTCCCAGAATGCAGTGAGGGATTTGCAAAGCTGCTTAGGGACTCATTATGTGCTTTGAAAATAGTTGGTGAATTGTGCAGAAAGATTTCCAAGGATATACCGCCCTTGTTTTAATTTATCTATCTGTCTATCTATCTATCTATCTGTCTTTATATATCTGTCTGTCTATCTATCTATCTATCTGTCTATCTGTGTATATATTTGTCTATCTATCTATCTATCTATCTGCCTGTCTGTCTGTCTATCTATCTATCTATCTATCTGTCTGTAGCCAAACGCCATAATCCTGTAAGAGATGGCCGTTTTTCTTTGAGCTAGTTGTTTTACGGGGAGGGGCGCTAACCCTCCGCCAACCCACTTGTTGACACGCAAGGAGTATTTGTGGATTGGCTATATGATTACCACCCAGCGTTGTAAATGGTTTCCTGGCTTACAGGAAACTAGTAAGCTTGTCACTCAGTGTAAAGCCACCTGAAAAGGAAAGATGAGTAATAAAAAGTGACAGGAAAGATAAAAGAAGCAGGAAGACAGGAGGGTAGACACAGAAAACGAATGATAAAGGTGAAGGAAGAAGTAGGCAGCACTACATCAAGTGAGTGGATGATGGTCGCCACCACCTTTTTGAGCTTCATATCCTTTTACTTTTCTTTAGCTTTATATACAGTAAGTCTTTCATTTTTCTTACTGTGTTTTATCAATATTTTTCTTTTCTCATTCTCTGCTCTCTTCCGTACTTCCCAGTTTCTCTCTCTCTCTCTAATTTCTCTTCTCTTCACCCTCTCTTTAATTACGACTCTCTCTCTTTTTCTCTCCCATCCCTTCTTCTTATTATCCCTTCTTTCTTTACTTCCCCCCTCTCCCTTCCTTCACTTCCTCCTAGCCTCTCCTCTTCCTTCACTTCCCCTCTACTACCCTTCCTTCCTTCTGTCCTCCCTCCCCTCCCTCCTTCCCTCACATCCATTTTCCATTCTCTCTTTTCATCTCTTGTCCTCCTTCTATCCTTCTTTCCTCTTTCCATCCTTATCTCCTTCTTCCATCCTTCCTTCATCCCCCTCCCTGCCTTCCCTCCTCCTCCTTTCATCCTTCCCTCCTGCTCCTTCCATCCTTCCCTCCTTTGCTTCCCGTCCAACCTCCTTCCCTCTCCTTCACTTCCCTCCTACCCTTGTGTCCTCAGTTCCTTCCTTATATTCTGGCTGCTACTTTTATTTCTTCACTTCCTCCTCGACTTCCTGCTTCATCTCCTGCCTCACCCTCAGCCTCATCTCCTGCCTCACCATCTGTCTGCCATCCCGCCTCACCAGTGATTTCCTCTTTCTGCCTGCCTCCCTCCTTCGCCTCCACCTGTCTCTCTCCACCTCCACCTGCCTGCCTTCCCTGTCCGACACCTGTGCTTCCCTCCCCCATTCCCAATCATCCCCATATACCTACTTTTCTACTCTGCCTACCTCACCCTCTCCCTGCCTACCACTCTGCCTACCCTTGCCCACGCCTGTGCCTTCCTACTTACCATTCCTTACCTCTGTGCCCTCCTGCCTATCAACCTTCTGCCTGCCTTTGCCTACACAACTGCCTCCCTGCCTGCCTCCCCTCCTACCTCCTACCTGCCTTCCTGCCTACCCCTCTGCCTACACCTGTCCTCTACCTGTCGTAATTGACGTGTACCGATGTCCAGGAATCCAATTAAAAGAGAAGAGAATCCTATCACCCCCACCCCCCCACCCCCCACCCCTTCGTATAATCACCCCTCCCCCTTTTGTTTTATCACCCTTCCCCTACCCCTCCCTCCCCTATGTTTAATCACCCTTCCACTCACCCCTGTATATAATCACCCCTCCCCTCATCATTACCCTCCCCACCCCACCCCCATACCCTCACCCCCACCTATAAACACCCCACCCTTATTCTCCCCTTACCCCCGTTCCCGTGCTTTATAATCACCCCATCCCACCCCTTACCTGTCACCCCTACCTACCACAACCCCTTCCCCACTCAATACTCCTCACCCCAACCTGGCACCACCCCACCCCCATCTCTTCCCCCTTACCCCCTACCTATAATCACCTCCCCTTCCCCTCACCCCCACCCCATACCTTCGCCCACACTTGTAATCCCCCCTCCCCCATGCCTGTAATCACCCCCCCCCCACCTGTAATGCCTTTGTAACTCAGATCTTGTTACAAAATAGAGTAGGGGAGGTAAATATTATGTAAGGTATCCGTAGGTAGATTGTGTTTGATTTGTATTGGTTTTTGTGTGTGTAATTTGTGGGATTTCTCTCTCTCTCTCTCTCTCTCTCTCTCTCTCTCTCTCTCTCTCTCTCTCTCTCATTAGTTCCTCCATCATCATTCTTTCCCTCACACTCCGTTCTTCCCCCCTCCTCCCCTTTTAGTCTTCTCTCCCCCACTCTGCCTCTGCCTTTTCCCTCTCGCCTCCCTCCCATTTCCTCTTTCGTCCCTCTCCTTCCCTGTTACCCCTCTTTCCTCCTTCCCCTTCCCCTCTCTCTCCCCTCTCCTTCCTCTCTTTCCTGCATCTCCCTCCTCTCTCTCCTTTTCCTTCCTCCCCCTTCCTCACTCCCTCCCTACACGTTCCCCTCTGTTCCCTCTCCAATTCTCTCTTTCCTCCCTCTCCTTTCGTCATCATTTTCCTCTCCCTCTGTATTTTCTCTCCTCCCTTTCCTCTCCCTTCATCTTTTCTCCCTCCATCTTTTCACCCTCTCCCGCTTCTCGCCCCTCACCTTATCCCACCTTCCTCTCTATCTTTCTCTTCTCCCGCCTTCCTCTCCATCTTTCTCTTCTTCCACCTTCCCTCTCCATCTTTCTCTCCTCTCTCTCATCTTTTCTCACCTTCCTCTCCATCCTTCTCTGCTTCTTGTTCATCTTTTCTCTCCTTCCCTCTTTCCTCCCTCTCATCTCCTCCATGGCCTCTCCCTGTTGCTGGTATCTCCCTTCTTTTGTTTGATGAAGCTCAAGATGCCACCTGATCTCCCCGCCCCGCCCCTGAGCCGCTGGGAAGGCCTCCGGGGACGTACATGCATATATACATACACATACATGCATACATTCATCTATACATAACTTTATACTGGACGCACATGCATACATACATACATATATATTACTGTCTATACTGGCCGCACATGCATATATACGTAGTTACATAGGTCTACATACATTCATACATATCTATACTGGACGCACATGCATACAGTATATACATGATTACATACATACATACATTCGTAAATAACTCTATACTGGACGTACATGTATATATACGTAGTTACATACATACATCATACATCCGAAATGAACGGAATTTGAATTTGGCGCTCTGTTATCTTGTTTTTGTTTTTTTTCTTGGAGGGAACAATCATACGGGCATCTGGCCTTTGGTTCCTTCTTCCTAGCATTAAAAAAAAAAAAATCTAAACTGTGTATGAGTAGTTGGTGTGTATTTGTGTACGTATGTGTGCTTGTGTGTAAAAGATGTGTGTGTGTGTGTGTGTGTGTGTGTGTGTGTGTTTAAAAGATAGTGCATGTTTACGTATACATAACATTGTAAAGGTGTATGAAAAATCAGGAAAACGTATATGAAAGCGTGTAAATGAATGCGAGTGAGTAATTACAGGTGTTTCCAGGTAGCGTAGGTGTGACAATGCCCAGCGTTGGAGGTGATGAATAGGGCTGTTAGGCGAGGTAATGTATCCTCTGTTGTCCCTTTACTACCTGCCTCGTTACCTTTACTACCAGCCTCATTACCTGTCTTTGTTTGTGGCTTGGCTCTTTCTTAACCCTCTTACCTCTTTATATTGTTCTTGGGCTAACCTTTCAGAGAGTGTATGTGAGTGAGGTGGAGGGGGAGAGAGGTAGGGGAAGGCCAAGGATGAGATGGAGGGATGGAGTGGAGAGGTATATGAGAGAGGGGTGTGTGATCTGGGAGCAGGGCAGTGAAATGGCGGAGGACAGGGCGACATGGAGACGATTTTGTTTGTGGCCACCCCTAACGGGATTAAGGCGTCTGGCATTAGATAGATAGATAGTTAGATAGACTGAGTGACTCCTTGCAGTCCATTTATAGCTATTGAGATTAAAATTATTTACTGTTGGTTGAGCTGTGATATTCCACACTCTCTCGCAGCTGAAGGGCAAAATCAGTATAATTTTTAGCTGTTTAATTACTAAGGTTTCTTTAAGTAAAAATATTGCAAACTTATCCTGAATCATGTTGGCTACTATACTTACCTGCTCGCAGAATTATCTATCTGTCTATCTATTCATTTATCTATCTATAGCCAGACGCCTTAATCACGTAAGGGATGGCCACAAACAAGTCGCCTCGTTGTCGCCGTCCCTTGCCATTTCACTGCAACTGACACCTTCCCCTTTTCCAATATATTTCTACTCCATTCCGCCATCACATCCTCGGTCTTCCCCTCATTCCCCCCCCCTCTACCTCAACCACATCCACTCCTTGTTAGTCTCTCACTCCATCCTCGCCACATGGCCAAATTACCGTAGTGTATTTCTCCTAACACTTTCTATCACATCCACACCGCAACACAGAATAAACTTAGTCGAATTTACTGATATAATGTAGACTCTCAGTACACACAGGTGCGCCCTTATCATGGAGTGGATTGATAGGGTTTTTTTTTCTTGCTTTTATCTTTTCTCAGTTTCTTTTTCACTTTATTTTCTTTATTCTCATTTCTCACATTCTCTTCTCTCACTTTATATGTTTCCATCTCTCCTCTGCTTCTCCTTCTCATTTCTCTTCCCCTCGTCCCCACTTTTGTTACCACTTTCTCTCCTCCTCTTTTCCCCTTTCATCCTTTCTTCTCATTATCCCCCTGTCTACCAGCAGTGTACTTAGTGTAAAATTAGACTCCTTTTTATTTTGTTTTTTTCGGAAGGAGAGGCAGTTCAAGCAGCCACATCGTTAAAACCAGACCCCTTAATCCTATAAATTTCCTACATACTCTCCATATATATTTCTCTTCTTTCCGGATCTAATTGTCATGTTGAAGGGAACAGATCTCAGGGACTTATTAAACCATATAAATTTAACCGTATACTCAAAAGATATTCCACTTTCGAAATAATAACCAGGAAATATCGCGCGTTGTTAATCCTGGGTAAAGATAAGATATTCTGCTTTCGAAATAATACCTGGCTAATATTGCTCGTTGTTCATCCTAGGTAGCGATATTGTTCTCTTGACTATGAATATAATGTTGCAAGTGAGTCCAGCAATATGGGTGACAGTTGTATTGTTGCAGATGCGTGTATATTCAGTGTGTTTATGTGCTTTGTTGTATTTCTTTGTTGTGCCTTGTAAATGTATGACGTGGGTGAGTGTGTGTGTGTGTGTGTGTGTGTGTGTGTGTGTGTGTGTGTGTGTAAAACATGTATTTATGTAAAAGCCTTTGTGTGCATAACAGGTGTATGAGTCAGGTATGTGAATGTGTGTGCATGACTGGCGCATGTGTGAATCAGGCATGAGTGTTTGTGTGTGTGTGTGTGTGTGTGTGTGTGAGAGAGAGAGAGAGAGAGAGAGAGAGAGAGAGAGAGAATGTAACAGGTGTGTATGTGAACGTATGTATGTGTAACAGGTGGGTGTATACGTGAATCATGTATGTGTGTGTGTGTCTGTGTGTGTGGACTCTGGTGTAAACATCCGGGCGGCCTGTGTGGAACTCAGCGTTTGTTTACATATGACGTCATCACAGGAGCCACCCAGCTGAGTCAGGCGACGAAGAAAACGCGGCTCTTGGGCTTTACAGAAAATCATTAACTTTGTAGGGGTAACCTTATCATTTTTACATCTAATACTGCTAACATTTCCATATATTTTTCATTATTATTTAGCCTTCAGATACGTCGTCCTGAGAGGCATGATGACGGCTCTATAAATAATGATAATAATAATAACTAGGTTTGTATGGGTAACTATTTTTGAGTGACTGGTCGGAAAATAGTGTAAAAAAAAAATAATTCCTTCATTTAGTGGACTTTAAAAAAATATTATTGTACTGTCACTGGTCTTTCTTTTATTTTCTTTTTTTTGGAGGGGGGCTCATGAGAGATTTGGAAATGAATGGGTTAGGTAGTGTTAATTATTATTAATTACTATTTTTAAAGAAAATAGTAGTGATAGTACAGGCAAAAGCAAGAGTAAAAAGAGATTTATTTATATTGAAAGTGTTGGGAGTATCGTATTATTATTATTATTATTATTAAATGGGGCTTTATAGAAAACTTAAATATGTTGGGGTGACTTCACTATTCCGTGTAACCAATGGGTCTCTCTCTCTCTCTCTCTCTCTCTCTCTCTCTCTCTCTCTCTCTCTCTCTCTCTCTCGGCTCACTTTGTTAATTCATCCGAACCTTTGTATTTCTTTTCGTCTTTTTTCTTTGTATCCATATATATATTTATCTAGGATTCTGTATCTTACTGTATCCGTCCATCTATCTATCTGCCCATATCTGAATTATCTATCTATGTATTTTGATAATAGATTGATAGATAGGTAGGTAGTATAAAGATTAGTATAGAGGTAGATAGATATGTAGATAAGTATAGGTAAATGGATAAGTAGATGATAGATGGATGTAGGCAAATAGATAAGTAGATAAATGATGGATGGATAGATATAGGTAGATAAAGAGATAGGTGATGGATTAATGGGTGTAGATAGATGGATGATGGATGGATGGATAGACAGATAAATAGGTGGATGAATATGTCAGTCTGTTTTATCTATTAACCATCTATCGTTGTATCCAGTGACCTGACATAAGAGCTACGCCGTGTGACCTTGAATTGGTGCTGCAGTGGAGCGGGAGAGGGGAGGGGAGGGGAGAATAGAGGGGAGAGAGGGAGGGGGTACGGGGAGGGGAGGTGGGGGAGAAGTGCAAAAGACATGAGAGGAGGGGAGGGAAGGGAGAGGGGAGAAGAGAAGAGGGGAGGGGAGCTGGGGGAGAAGAGCAGAAGACAAGAGAGGAGGGGAGGGGAGGGGAGGTGGGGGAAGAGAGCAAAAGAGAGAAGGGGAGGGGAGGGAGCTGGTGTGGATGGGAGTGAGGGGAGAGAAAAAGACAAGAGGGGAGAGAGGAGACGTGAAGGAAGGAGGAAGGGAGGGGAGAGGTAGGGGAGGAGAGGACAATAGAGGGGAAGGCGGAGGATAGAGGGAAGGGGAGAGGGGAAAAGATGAATGGGGGAGGAGAAATGAGAGAGAAGGGGAAGTAAGTGAGGAAGGTTAGGGAGCAGAGAGGAGAGGGGAAGGGAAAAGAGAGTAGAGGGGAGGGATGGGAAGGGGAGGGGAGGGGGAGGGAAGGGGAGATGCTACAACTCTCCCCTCCCTACACACACAATGATCAATAATTTCACATCTCCCCTCCCCCTATCCCCCTCCCCTCTCAATCTTTTACCCCTCCCCATTGCTCTCTCTCTCATCTCGCCTTTCCCCTCCCTTCCTCTTTCTATTCCTCTTTTTCCTACCATTCTGTAAGTCTTCCTCTCTCTCTCTCCTGCCCCATTCCTCTCTTCCCTTCGTCTTCTCTTTCTCCTTCCCTTCCCCCTTCCCCTTTTCCCCTCCCTCTCCCTCTCCCTCTCCTCTCTTTCCGTCCCCTCAACCCTCTTCTTTCTCACTTTCACACATGATCTCCCCTTTCACACTCCTCCTCCCTCTCTTTCTCCCACTCCCCGCCTCTCTCCCTCTCCCTTCTCTCATCATCTTCCTCCCCCTTTCTCTCCTCTCTCTCCCCTTCCCCTCAGCTCCTTCTCTCTTCCCTCCCCTCTTTCTTCCTCCTCCCCCTCAGCCCCTTCTCTCCTCCTCTCTTTCTTCCTCCTCCCCCTCCCTCTTCCCCCTGTCTTCCTCCTCCCCTCTCACTTTCCCCTACCCATCCTCGCTCCTAACCACTTCCCTTTCCACACGCTATCCTATCATCGTTACTCCTAACTTTTGTGTCATGTTATTTGTTTCAGTTGTCAGATACTACTTCTTGTTCCTCTCTTTCATTCACGTCCTCCTCCTCCTCCTCCTTCTCCTCTCCTTTTCTTCCTCTCCTTCCCCTTCTCCTTTTCTTCTTCTTCCCCTCTCATCTTCCTCTCCTTCCCCCTCTCCTCTTCTTTCCCTCCCTTTCTCCTCTCCTTCCTTTCTTTCCCCATCTCCTCTTCTTCCTCCTCCTCTCTTCCTCTCGTTCCCCCTCTCTTCTCCTCCCTTCTCTTCCCTTCTCCTCATTTTCTTCTTCTTCCTCCTCTCCTCATGTACCGCTTCTTCCCCGTCTCTGTTCCCTCTCTTTCCTCCCTCGTCTTCTTTCACCCCTCCTCTCCATCCCCTTTCCCTTTCTCATCTCCTTCTCCCTTCCCATTTCTTATTCTCCTCCTTGCGTCATAAATATATTATTTATTTTTTTTGCCCCGTATAGTGTGTGTGTGTGTGTGTGTGTGTGTGTGTGTGTGTGTGTGTGTGTACTGTCATTGAATCACTGTACTGTACAGTTTCGAATTGTGAAATCTGGCAAGTTGCAACCATAGAGTTTTATGTGTGTTCCTGTGGTGTGTATCTGGAGTGTGTCTGGCGTGTGTCTGAGGGATGTATCGAACGACCAATAACATTTTTTGGGATATGTTGGGAGGCGGGTGCAGTTAGTGTGGGTGCGGCTGTTATAGGTGCCCCTTGTCTTGTTTATCTAACCGCTCTCACCCTTTCCCCCTCTCCATCACGTCTCTTTCCCCTCTCACAATTTTTCTTCCCCTCTTCCTTTTCCCCTCATCTGTCCGTCATCTGTGCCTCTCCCCTCTGTCATTTTCCCCTTCCTTCCCCTTGTCATTCTATCCTCCCCCTCTCGTCTACTGCTCTGCCATGACCCCCCCCTCTCTCTCTCTCTCTCTCTCTCTCACACACACACACACACACACACACACACACACACACACACACACACACACACACACACACACACACACACACACACTCACGGCTTCCTCTTTAAGGTGGGATTGAATATTATGTAACTTATTGGGCCCATGAGAGGTTGGCTGCTCTCTCTCTCTCTCTCTCTCTCTCTCTCTCTCTCTCTCTCTCTCTCTCTCTCTCTCTCTCTCTCTCGTGCGGAGTGAGGGGGCGGTATCGTGTCTTAAGGATTTGCTTGGTTTTTGACACTGTTTTGCGGTTATGAGCTTCTATCTATCACTCCATCTTTGTCTATCCATGTGACCCTCTCTTTATTTATTTATTTATTTATTTTTATTTACTTTCATGTAGATTTAACCATACATTGCAGACTCTTAAAATTATGAGTGAATATTTCTTCCTTATAACTATATACTCTTTTTACATGACTTGGCGTAAAATTGTTGTCTCTAGAGCTTGGGTATTGAAGAGTGAATGATACCGAGAGAGATTAACGCTAGGATGCGATGCTAGTCACGAAGAAGTGCTGTGAAATGGAACGCTCTCGCTCTCTCTCTCTCTCTCTCTCATTGAAGATTGAACAGTACAAAGAGGTGAACACTAGAACATGATGATGCTAGTCACAAAGAAGTGCCATGAAAAGGGTGTTGAGCCTTAGTATTGTCTTATTCTGCCACTGAGCTACGTGAAATGAAATGCAGACGGACGAAAATCTCCGGGAAGGTAAAATAAATCAATTGTAGTTTTGGTAAATTTTTTGGCTCGTGTTAATATTTTTCACCCTTAAATATGTGATAAGAAGTGATGGATCTATCTAGCCTATACCCAGACGCCTCAATCCCGTAAGGGGTGGCCACAAACAAATCGCCTCCCTGTCGCCCCTGTCCCTCCCCATTTCGCTACCCTCTCCCCAGCTGACACCCCCTCTCTCATATACAGTAAAGAATTCTCCCCAGAAAAGATAAAATCAGTCAAAATGCCATTATTGCTGAGGGTAACTTTGGCCGGATGTGGTTCCCTTCCCCCCTCCTTTCTTCCCAACCAACTTCCCGTAACACAACTTTGCTCCTTCTTTGCTGGGTTTCTCTCTCTTTGCTTTCTCTTTTTTTTTGCTGTCTCTGCTCTCTTTTTTGGTGGAAGGGAAGAGAGGGAGAGGAGGAGGAGGCGTAGAGGGAGAGAGGGAAAGGTTTGGATGGGGGAAGAGAGGTGGGGGAGGAGATGAAATATTGGAAAAGTGGCAGCGTGGATAAGGAAGGGGAAAAGTGGATGTAGGAAGTGAGAGACAGAGAGAGAGAGAGAGAGAGAGGGAGGGAGGGAGATTTAGAAGGAGGAAGAGAGGTAGGAGAGGAGATGAAAGATTGGAAAAATGGCAGCATGGGTAAGGAAGGGGAAAAGAAGTTAAAGGGAATGAGAGAGAGAGAGAGAGAGACTAGGGTAGGAAGAGGCAGAGAATGAGGCAGGTCGCTCGTGAGGCAGGCAAGGTACCCAGGAGGTGAGTTAGGCAGGGAAAGGCAGAATAAAGCAGGGCAAGGCAGATTTAGGAAGTGAGGCAGTCAGGGATCCAGGGGGTGAGTGAGGCAGAGTGTGAGGCAGGTTTAGCACAGTGAGGCAGGCAGGGACCCAGGAGGTTAAGTGTGAGGCAGGGTTAGGTCAGGAAGACGACAGTAAGGAAGGAGGTAAGGCAGATTGAGAGTGAGGCAGGCAAGAATTTAGGGGGCTGAGTAAGGCAGGTGGGCGAGGCAGAGTGGGGAAGATGAGAGAGGCAGAATGAGGCAAGTGAGAGAGGCTGAATAAGGCAGGTGGAAGAGTCTGGATGAGGCATGTGAGAAGGGCAGAGAGTGAGGCATGTGAGAAGGGCAGAGAGTGAGGCAGGTGGGAAAGGCAGAGTGAGGCAGGAATGGCTCCATGACAGCCAGGATGAGGCAAATGAGAGAGGAGGCAGAGTGAGGCAAGGATGACTCCAGGACAGGGCGGATGAGGCAGGGAGAACTTCAGGATAGGCAGGGTGAGACAGGGATGCCACCAGGACAGGCAGAGTAAGGCAGGGATGGCTCCAGGACAGGCAAGGGGTGAGGCAGAGTAAGGCAGGGATGGCTCCAGGACAGGCTAGGGGTGAGGCAGGTGAGATAGGAGGCAGAGTAAGGCAGGGATGGCTCTAGGACAGGCAAGGGGTGAGGCAGAGTAAGCAGGAGGCAGAGTGAGGCAGGGATGGCTCCAGGACAGGCAGGGGGTGAGGCAGGTGAGATAGGAGGCAGAGTGAAGCAGGGATGGCTCCAGGACAGGCAGGGGGTGAGGCAGGCAGGTGGCGAACTGTGGCAACTGCACAGCGCGTACTCGCCTCAGCCATCCATATTGAAGTCCACCAGTTGGAGTACGAGAGTGTTCCTGAGCGCACGTCCTGCCTCACTCTCTGCCTACACCATCCTGCCTACACCTACACCACCCTGCCTGCCTACCTACACCTCACCTACACCCCTGGATTTTACCCTGTGACAGCCAAGGCCTAGTGTGCGGCGTGTGGTAGTGTGTATTAGTGTGGTGTGGTAGTGTGCAAATTGTGTCGCCTGACGAAGCTCCATAACCCATTTGGGCTCAGTGGCTGGCCAAGTGTATGCAGATTTGAGGCTGGATTGCACTGGTGACCAAGGAGTCTCATTCCCACCTCATCACCACAAGTGTTCATTGAATTGTTTGCACCGGCGACTGGAAATAGCGATAGTGTTCAGGTTGCGTGGTGTGCCAACCAAGGGACAGTGGTGTGTGCGTTGACCCGGGTTGAGGTCATCTGGGGTGCGCCATGGGAGCGTGAGGGGCCGGCCACCCCGCCCCGCCTGCCCCGCCCCGTAGCAGTGCCCCGCCCCGCCAAGCCATGGTGATGAACACGTTCAGGTCAAAGTTGCGGCGTCGCCGCGACGAGCTCTTCCGCCGCGGCTCCGACGAGTCCGACGAGTGGCAGTTCGTGCCCTTCAACCCCTCAGTGTACCCCGCCAACAACAACAACAACAACACCCTCAACAACAACGGGGGCGCCTCGCCCACCGACCCACCAGCACCCCCCACACCCAAGCCCGCCCTGCGGCCGTGGGCGCTGCAACGTGCGTCATGGCACGAGTCGTACCCGCCCGTGCCGCCCCACGGGCACGGCTCCGTGATGAAGGGCAGCTTCCCCCTGCCGCCCTGCCCAGAGCCATCACCGCCGCCCTTGCCTCCGCACGGCCACGGGTACCCGGGGTCGGTGCCTCCCTGGTACGGGGCGCAGTTCCACGTGCCGCCCCTCAACTACCCCGCCTCGGTCCCCCCCGGCCAGCCCCGCCCCGAACCCGTAGTGCTGCGCCGACCCCCCGCACCAACACCCGCACCGGCGCCCCCCTCACCGGACGCCCCTGCCCCCTCCGCCCCTGCCCCCTCGGCCCCCAGCAGGCCCAGCAGCGGGGTGTCGGCGTCGTCGCGGGGCTCCAGGCCGGGCAGTGGATGTTCTGACGTGCTTGACGGACCCCTGGCCAGTCCAGAGGGGCCGCCCCCCCTGGTGCCCCCCCATGGCCGCCCCGTTGTGCCCCCACATGTGATCAGCCCCAGGAGCATGCAACCCACTATGCCCCCCGTTCCCACGGTCCCTCTCCCCCCACCCCCCGTCCCAGCCCATGCCCTGGATTCGCCTAGCCCAGGACCCCCCAAGCCCCCCCACCTCAATCTGGAGCACCTTACCCCTTTCATCTTCCCCCACAACGACCCCTCCCCGCCTCCCCCACCCCCACCTCCCCCCTCCGCCCCCCCACTGCAGGAGGATAAGGCTTCCCCCAAATCCCCGGAGTATAAGTTGCCTGTAGACCAGTTACCGGAGTATCAGTCCCCCACCCAGCCCTCACCCCCTCCCCACGCCACCCCACCTCCCCCACCACCACCCTCTGCTAACACCTCCCCACCTCCCCCTCATGCCTCCCCTCCTCCTCCTCCCCCACCCTCACATGCTATCACACCCCCTCCTCCCCCATCAGCATCTCTTGCCTCACCCCCTCCTCCTCCCCTACCCTACCATGCCACCCCTCCTCCTCCCCCGCCTTCACGTGAATCCCCACCTCCCCCACCCACCCCCACCCGTGCTGCCCCTCCCCCACCCACACCCACTCGTGCTGCTCCTCCCCCACCCACTCCCCCACATGCCACCACCTCCCCCACCCACTTCTCTCCACTCCCACCCTCCCCTCCTCCTCAACTCCCCCTCTCTCCCACATCTCAGCTTCCTTCTCCCCCTCCCCAACTGCCTCCCTCCCCTCCTCAGCTCCCCTCCCCACCCCCGCCCGTCTCCCCACCCCCGCAGCTTCCCCCCTCCCCACCCCTCCCCCACCCAGTCGAGACAATACCCCCACCCATCGCCTTCCAAGCTAACGGGCCAACTCTCGGTTACACCTACACAGGTAAGAGGTTATGTGTACACCTGGCTTAGTTATTGTGTACACATGGAGTGCTCATACGTACACACACACACACACACACACACACACACACACACGCGAGAGAGAGAGAGAGAGAGAGAGAGAATGTTTGTTGCTCATGACATTAAGCACATCTATCCTGCACCTAAGAAAACACACACACACACACACACACACACACACACACACACACACACACACACACACACACACACACACGCGCGAGAGAGAGAGAATGTTTGTTGCTCATGACTTTAAGCACATCTATCCTGCACCTAAGAAAACACACACACACACACACACACACACACACACACACACACACACACCACGAGAGAGAGAGAGAATGTTTGTTGCTCGTGACATTAAGCACATCTATCCTGCACCTAAGAAAACACACACACACACACACACACACACACACACACACACACACACACACACACACACACACACGTATTGACCTACGTGTATTTGTCCAGTAATTAGTGCAAGTAAAATAAGCGCTTCTTCGTTATTAGTCGTAGTACACGTCTATCTATCTATCTATAGCCCGACGCCCTAATCCCGCAAAGGGTGGCCGCAGACAAAACGCCTCCAAGTCACTCTGTCACCCACCATTTGACTACCCTCCCCCCAACTCACCCCCCCCTCCCTCATATACCTCTCAACTCCATCCCTCCACCTCATCCTCGGTCTACCCCTCCCTCTCCCTCCCTCCACCTCATCCTCGGTCTACCCCTCCCTCTCCCTCCCTCCACCTCATCCTCGGTCTACCCCTCCCTCTCCCTCCCTCCACCTCATCCTCGGTCTACCCCTCCCTCTCCCTCCCTCCACCTCACCTACATACACCCTCTTAGTCAGTCTTTCATTCTCCATTCTCTCCACATGTCCAAACCACCTCAGTGTATTTCTCCTAATCTTCTCAACCACATCCACATCTACCCCACAACGTTCCTTCACTTCTTCATTCGTCAACCTGTCCCTCCATGTCACTCCACATGCTCCTCTCAAGTAACTCATTTCCACTGCTCTCACTCTTGACTTGTGCCCTTTGTATATTTCTTAACACTTTTTCTTTACTGATTTATTCTGTTACCCCTTAAAATCCTCCTTTATTTTACCTATTTCGATATTAAAGCAAAATGAATTCTATGCGAGGGAATGTTAGAAGTGCGACATGCAAAATAAATCGCTCAGTAGAATGACTCACGAAGCCACCAGCGCAACTTACAATACGGCCACTGATCCCTTCAATCCTCGCTATCTATGTATCTATCTATCTGTCTATCTATCTGTTTGTCTGTCTATTGCCAGACGCCTTAATCCGATGACATCTTTTTGAGTATACGTGATATTTACAAACGATTATTAGTTGAGAGGGTGAAGGAATGGATAATTTTTGTGGTCAGGTGGTGGGGAGAGGAGTGTGAAGGGTGGGTCAGAGAATACAGGAAGGAGCTTGGTTTGAGAGAGAGAGAGAGAGAGAGAGAGAGAGAGAGAGAGATCAACATGCAGGTGAGTGGTGATGGCGTGCTGGGAAAAGGCTAAGATGAAAGAGTGAGTGAGTGAGTGATGACATGCAGGTGAGTTGTGGGTGATAGACTGGTAAAAGCTTAGAGAGAGAGAGAGAGAGAGAGAGGCAGGTGTGTAGTAGGGAGAGGCAAAGATGTTGATACTAAGACGAAGATAGGCTTTGATGTCGATGTTTGACGATGTTCCCTCTTCCTTTATATCCTGTTTGTTTATGTGGACTTTACCTCTCGTATTTTCTCAACTATTTTGTTTGACAGTACAGGAAATTATATGTACAT
>NC_137065.1:2147500-2220000 GCF_032717465.1 Coenobita brevimanus | reverse complement strand
GTGGAAGAAAGATGGAAGGTTAGGAATTGATGAGAGGAAGAGAGAGAGAGAGAGAGGGAGGGAGGGAAAACCTGTGTAGTGTAAGCCTTTCCCGTTTTCATGGGAGAGAGAGAGAGAGAGAGAGAGAGAGAGAGAGAGGTGGGGAAAGAAAGCTGGTAAATTTGGTGAAAGTGGTGGTGATGGTGGTTATGGTGATGATGGTGGTGATGAGGGTAGGGTGGGTGAGATGATAAGTGGTAGTGGATGTGGTGACTAGTTATGCTGATGGGGATAGTAGTAGTAGTAGTCGTAGCAGTTGTAGTAGTAGTAGTAGTAGTTGTAGTAGTAATCAGGAGTGGTGTTAGTAAGCGTAGGAGTGACGAGAAGTGTGGTAGTGAGGGAGACAGGTCTGGAAGTAGTGAAGGTGGGTGTGGTGGTGGTGGATGTGGTGGTGGTAGTGGTGGTGGAGGGGGGGAATGCAGTACGTTTAAGGAAGAGAGTGTGAACAACCACCCATGTGTTCTGGGCAGAATCACAAGGTAGCAGCTGTGGTGGTGGTATGGTAGGAATGATGGTGTGGTAGTAGTGTAATGGCGGTGGTAGGTATGGTGTCGTAGTAGTATCAGATGTAGTTGTGTTGGTGGTCATGAGAGAGTTGTGTAGTAGTTGCGGTAGTGGAAGTTAGTGCAGTGATTGTACTGGCAGTTGTGGTAGGTATAATGATGATGGAGGCAGTTGTGGTAGGTGTGGTGGTAGATGGAGGCTTGTGTGGTGGGGGTGAGGAAGTGCAGTGGTAGAGGGAGGCAGATGTGGTGGTAGATGAAGGCAGTTGCGATAGATGCTGTGGTAGAGGGAGGCAGGTGTGGTGGTAGTGAAGGCAGGTGTGATAGATGCTGTGGTAGTGGGAGGCAGGTGTGGTGGTAGATGAAGGCAGGTGTGATAGATGCTGTGGTAGAGGGAGGCAGGTATGGTGGTTGGTGAAGGCAGGTATGATAGATGCTGTGGTAGAGGGAGGCAGGGGTGGTGGTAGATGAAGGCAGGTATGAAATGTTGTGGCAGACGGACGCAGGTGCGATAGATGCTGTGGTAGTGGGAGGCAGGTGTGGTGGTTGGGGTGCAGTGCGTATAAGGAAGCCAGTGTGCACAAGGGGGTGTTAAGGTGCGTTCAAGGGCGGGGTGACGCCAGGGTGAGGCAGGCAAGGGGCGGCACTCTACACCTCCTCACACCTCACACCTACACTTCACTTTTACACTCATCTTCACTTCACTTTTGCTCTCTAGCCACTTCTCTTTCACTTCTTTATATTATTCACTTTCTTTATATATTCTTTATGCCTGCCTGTCTATATGTCTGTCTATCTGTCTATCCATCTGTCTGTCTGTCTATAGCCAGACGTCTTAATCTCTAAAGGGGTGGCCACCAACAAATCGCCTCCTTGTCGTCCTGTCCCCTGCCATTACGCTGCCCCCACCCCAGCTCACACACCCCTCTCTCGTATATCTCTCTCCACTCCATCCCTCCACCTTATCCTTGGTCTCTCCCTCCCCCTCCCACCACCTCATCCTCAGTCTCCCCCTCTTTCTCCGTCTCATCCTCGGTCTTCCCCTCCCACTACCTCATCCTCGGCCACCCCCTCTCTCCATCTCTTGAATTTCTTTGACATTTTTCTTTCATTTTCCTGTCTTCTTCAGCAGGCTTTATAATTTCCTTCATTTTTTCCTTTTTTCTTCACCTCCGTACGTTCCTTCCTTCATTTAACTATATTTCCTTCATTTTCCTTCCTTTCCTTCACCTTTTCATATATTCCTTCATTTTCCTCCCATTCCTTCACCTTTTCTTACCTTCGTTCCTTCATTTTCCTTCCTTTCCTTACCTTCCTTCCTTATTTTCCTGTCTCTAATTCCCACATTTTTTCCTTCGCCATGAGAGCATATTCCTTCACCTTCCTTCGTTACTCTCTCTCTCTCTCTCTCTCTTCTCAACCAGCCTACTATATGCATTGGCACACTCGCTCCTTCACACACTCCACCCCCTCATCTCTCTCTCTCTCTCTCTCTCTCTCTCTCTCTCTCTCTCTCTCTCTCTCTCTCTCTCTCTCTCACACACACACACACACACACACACACACACACACACACACACACACACACACACACACACACACACACACACACACACACACACACAGCGAAAGAGAGAGAGGAGGGGAGGCGTGTGGTAGTGATTGTGGTAGGATAGTGGTAGCGTGTGGTAGTAGTTAACTGGTTTGTGGTAGGTTTGGTGGTGAGGTCATGTGCGAGGCATTTGTTAACTTATAGCACAGGTTGTTGGTGAGAGAGAGAGAGAGAGAGGAGGGTAGGAAGAAAGGTATGATGGAGGGAAAGGATATTAAAAGAGGAGAGAGAGAGAGAGAGGTTGGAAGGAGGATAGGACGGAGGGAAAGGGTAAAAGAGGACAGGATAGAGGAGAGAGAGAGAGAGAGAAAGAGAGAGGGAGAGAGAGAGAGAGAGACGGGAAGTTTGTGTGGAAATGAGGAATGAATGATTGCGAAAGTTTGTGAAATGAGAATAAAGATGATGGGAGAGATTGGAAAGGAAATGAGATGAGAGAGAGAGAGAGAGAGAGAGAGAGAGAGAGAGAGAGAGAGAGAGAGAGAGAGAGAGAGACTAATTACAGAAAAGGTAAAGGTAGAGGAATTAAAGAAGCAGTGAGAAAGGAGTGGAGGAAGGGAGATGGGGAGGGAGGAGAGGGAAGTGGAAAGGGGAGGGGTAGATGGAGGGATGGTAGGAAAGAGAGGGAAGGAAGAAGTGGAAAGAAAAATAAGAGGAAGAAGGTAAGAGGGAAACTAGAAGGATGAAGGTGTGGAAAGAGTGAAAGGGAAGCGAGGAAGAGGAGAGGGAGAAAAAGAAGAGAAAGAGTAAGAGGGGAGGTAGGAAGGAGAGGAGGAGAGAAGGAAAGAAGAGAAGGAACGAAGAAGGGGAAGTAATAGGAAGAGAGTGGGAGAGGAAGATGGAAAGATAGGAGGAAGAGTGAGGGGGAAAAAAAGACAGGAGGGAGAGTGAGAGAAAGAGAGGGGAGAGAGAATAAAAGAGGAGGGACAGTGAGGAAGAGGAGAGGAAGAGATTAAGAGAGAGAGAGAAAGGGAGGGAAAAAAATGGGGAGGAGAAGGTGGGAGAGGAAAAACGAAGGGAAGGAGATTGGGAGGGGAAGGAAAAGATCAAGGCGACTCACAAAGTGCAAAAGTTGAGAGAGAGAGAGAGAGAGAGAGAGAGAGAGAGAGAATGTTGTGGTAAGTATAAAAGCATTACGTGCCTGTCTGTGTGCGTAACTGTGTGTGCGTGTGGGTTTGTGGATGTACGTAATTGGATGGGGGGTGTGCGTGTGTGTGTGTTTGGGAATGATGTGTGTGTTTTGGAATGTCTGAGTTATGTGTGTTTGGTTTGGATGTATTTTTGATATGTGTGTTTACCTGTGGATTTGTGTATGTTTGCTTTCATGTGCGTATGTATGTATGGGCAGTTGGCTGTGTGTGTGTAAGTAGTATTTGGGCAGGCCAATGTACGGTCGAATGTGTAAGTATTTCATTTAGTGTGTGTGTGTGTGTGTGTGTGTGTCCAGAAACTAAGGCCTGTTCCAAGGTCTCCCAAGCACCACACGAGAGAGAGAGAGAGAGAGAGAGAGAGAGAGAGAGAGAGAGAGAGAGAGAGAGATAGTCCTGGTAAGAAATGGCCTTAAAATATCTTCTTGGTGTTCAGAAAGAGAATCACTGAGAGATTATTATTATCATTATTATTATTATTATTTTTAGCACAAAGTTATTTCCTCTTCCATTATGCCCCTTGAAGAGTGATGGTCTGGAGTGAGTTTTATGTGATGATGATGATGAGGAGGAGGAGGAGGAGGATAGTGGTGGTGGTGATGATTGGTGATGATTCTGTGTTTTATCGTTTTTGTTGATGATGCTAAAAGTGATGATGATAGGGTTTATTGTCTTGGTAGTGACGATGATGACTGAAGTGGTGATTCCTCGTGTATTTTCGTTGTCAGATTGATGATGGTGATTCTGTGTCGTGTTATCGTTCTTGTTGATGATGGTGTTAATAGTTATAATGGTGATGACGTGCTGTATTGTTTTGCCTATGGTGCTGACGATGGTATATGTTCGTCAGGAGGAGGAGGAGAGGAAAAAGAGGAGGAGGAGGAGGACAGTTGTAGAGATTTACTATTCTCGTTTCAGCCTGAGATAAAGTTCATGAAGTGTTGGTATAAGATGGGTGTAGCAGGGTATGGTGTAAGTTGGTGTATGGTGTAGCAGGGTATGGTGTAAGTTGGTGTATGGTGTAGCAGGGGTATGGTGTTAATTGGTATATGGTGTAGCAGGGTATGGCGTAAGTTGGTGTATGGTGTAGCAGGGGTATGGTGTTAATTGGTATATGGTGTAGCAGGGGTATGGTGTAGCAGGGGTATGGTGTAAGTTGGTGTATGGTGTAGCAGGGGTATGGTGTAAATTGGTGTATGGTGTAGCAGGGGTATGGTGTAAATTGGTGTATGGTGTAGCAGGGGTATGTTGTTAAATGGTGTATGGTGTAGCAGGGGTATGGTGTAAACTGGTGTATGGTGTAGCAGGGGTATGTTGTTAAATGGTGTTTGGTGTAGCAGGGGTATGGTGTAATTTGGTGTATGGTGTTGGATTCTTTTACCTCCCCCAGTCCCCCCCCTCCCCAGCACCGTCTGTTTCCTCCTCCCCCCCCCCCAAGTGACCACACAACCACAACACTCCTTTACCACCAACCCTCTCCTGCTTCCCTAACCACAAATGACCACACTGATCCATCCACATGCAGCCCTAACCACACCACACTATACCATACCACACCACACCACACTACACCGCACCACACTACACCACGCCACACCACACAGTACTTACCACTCTGTTCTTCATCTCACCATACCACACAACGGTTCACTACACCACACCACACCACACCACACATTACACAAGAACTCACTTCACTACACCCCACGGAGAGAGAGAGTGAGTTCTGGACCCGGAAAAACCATACTCAGCCTGTCTGTCTGTCTGTCTGTCTCTGTTTTTCTGTTTGTCTCCTGTCTGTGTATGTTTCTGTTTGGATGTGTCTATCTTTCTGTGTCTGTCTGTCGCTCTCTCTGTCCATCTGTTGTGTTTTCTCTCTCTCTCTCTCTCTCTCTCTCTCTCTCTCTCTCTCACTGCAAAACTAAAGTGATAGCCTGATAACTCACTGATAACAAGGGATTAAAGAGAGATAAGGACCATCTAGGCAGTGTTAAGATGTCGTATGGAAACAAAAGCGTGCTAGAGGTGTTAGGGGAAAGCACGCTATTGGTGTTAGGGCCCAAATGTGCTGTAGGTGTTAGGGGGAAAGCGTGCTAGAGGTGTTAGGGGGAAAGCGTGCTAGAGGTGTTAGGGGGAAAGCGTGCTAGAGGTGTTAGGGGGAAAGCGTGCTAGAGGTGTTAGGGGGAAAGCGTGCTAGAGGTGTTAGGGGGAAAGCGTGCTAGAGGTGTTAGGGGGAAAGCGTGCTAGAGGTGTTAAGGGAAAGCACTCTATTGGTGTTAGGGGAAAGGGCGCTAGAGGTGTTAAGGGAAAAGCGTGATAGAGATGTTAAGGGAAAGCACGCTATTGGTGTTAGGGGAAAGCGTGCTAGACATGTTAGGGAGACGTGTTAGGCCTTACAGAACGCGGCTGGAGTGCCTGGTCGATAGGTTGTGTGTGTGTGAGGAGACCGGCTGGATGTGTTGCCGGGTAGGGCTGTGGCGGGGTCAGGGTTGTGTGTGTGTGTGTGTGTGTGTGTGTGTGTGTGAGAGAGAGAGAGAGAGGGAGGGAGGGAGGGGGCAAGACGAGGAGGGAGAGGGAAAGGGGGGGTACTCCTTAGATTCCTTGCGCTTTAAGAAGGGTAGCGAGTCTCAGAGGAATAGAACTGTTTCACTGTAGCTAAGAAACAAGGAGGATTGCTGGTCTTATATTTGAGGGAGACGTTAACATTGTAAAAAGTATATTGCACATTTTTTATTATAGTGAGGGAAATTTGGTACGTGTCCTATACTTACGTTAAAATTTGTATTCTCTTTTGTCAATAAATTTAACTATGTCTTTGTTATAGTATTCATTGTAAAGTCGCCAAGTACCTGTCTTTCTTTTATTTTTTTTTTATTTTTTTTTAGGTAAATCTGCTTTCCTACACCTGACTTATTTCCAGTTAAGTTTATTCATACCTGTCTTTATTTATACCTGTCTATTTTTACCCCTCTTTATTTATACCTGTCTTTATTTTTACCTGTCTATTCATACCTGTCTGTTTATACCTGTCTTTATTCATACCTGTCTTTATACTTGTCTTTATTCATACCTGTCTTTATTTATACCTGTCTGTATTCATACTTGTCTTTATTTTTACCTGTGTATTTATAGGTACTCCATTCCCCGTACACCTGACTCACCTGACTGTATTTGCACTTACTTTATTCATACCTGACTTTATTTTCCCTTACATTATTAATAGCCACCCAACTCCCCATACACCTGACTCCTTAGCTCCACTTGACTTTCTTCATACCTCACTTTATTTTACTTAATTTCTCTTTTATCTTATTTTTTCATACAACTTTCCTCATGTTTTTTTTTATTCCTTTTTTCACACACCTGACTCTCCACACCTGACTTTCCAAACACCTGACTCAGTTCTTTCTCCATACACCTGGCTTTACTTAAACTTCACTTTCTCAGCAGCTGTCTCGGTGCATGGTTGGTGGTGGTAGTTGTGGTTGTGATAGTGGAGAGAGAGAGAGAGAGAGGGAGGGAGAGTTGTGGATGTGCTAGAAAGTGTTTGGAGGAGGACCTTGAGATGGGTTGGCCTTGTGGAGAGAAAGGAGAGGAAGATCGAGGATGAAGTGTGAGTTGGAGGGATGGCAGTGTGATGGCGGAGGAAAGAGCGACGTGGATGCGAGTTATTCCTGCCCACCCCTCCAGGATTAAGGCGTCTGGCTATAGATAGATAAATAGATAGAGTGATAGATAGATGGATGGATAGATAGATAGATAGATAGATAGTAATGTTGGTACTAGTAATTGTTATAGGTTGTAATGGATAGTGTTGAAGGTAGTGGCATTTTGTCAGTAATGTAGTAGTAGTAGTAGTTGTAGTAGTAGTAGTAGTAGTAGTAGTAGTAATGGTAGTAGTTGTAGTAGTAGTAGTAGTAGTGGAGGATGAAGGTGGAGTGAGAGTGGAATATTGATTATGGCGGCTCTCTCTCTCTCTCTCTCTCTCTCTCTCTCTCTCTCTCTCTCTCTCTCTCTCTCTCTCTCTCTCTCCGTATTGTCCACACACACACACTGCTTCTCTTCTGCCTATCTCCCTCCTGCCTCTCTCCCTTGTCCTGCTTACCTCCTGCCTCTCTCACTTTTCCTGCCTACCTCCCCTGCTGCCTTTCCCAGTATTCTGTCTCACCCTTCTGCCTACTTTTTCTTCCTCTTGCCTTCCTACCTTTATCTGCCTACCTCTCTGCCTGCCTCTCTCACGCATCTACGTGTCCCCTGCCTCACCCACCTGCCTCATTCTTGTCATTCTTCTGCGATATTGCCCTCTTTTTTCGTCTTTCCTGCCTAGTCTTTTTCCTCCACCCAGCCTCACTATTTCCTTCACCCTGCCTCACTTTTCCCTCCACCCTGCCTCACTTTTCCCTCCACCCTGCCTCACTTTTTCCTTCACCCAGCCTCACTATTTCCTACACCCAGCCTCACTATTTCCTCCACCCTGCCTCACTTTTTCCTCCACCCTGCCTCACTTTTTCCTCCATCCTGCCTCACTTTTTCCTCCATCCTGCCTCACTATTTTCTCCACCCAGCCTCACTATTTCCTCCACCCTGTCTCACTTTTTCCTCCACCCTGCCTCACTTTTTCCTCCACCCTGCCTCACTTTTTCCTCCACCCTGCCTCACTTCTTCCTCCACCCTGCCTCACTTCTTCCTCCACCCTGCCTCACTTTTTCCTTCACCCTGCCTTATCTTTCCTTCTTTCTCTCCCTGCGATTTTCTGCCTCCCTGTTTCATACGTTCTTTAACCTTCCTCACCTTTCTCCCTTTTTTTCTTTCTCTCCCAGCCTCCCTCCCTTCCTCCCATTTTTCCCATCCTTCCCTCCCTTCCATCCTTTCTCCCTCCTTCCCCCCCTCCCTCCCTTTCTCCCTCCTTCTATCCCCTCAGCCTCTCTTTTCGTCCTTCCAACTCTCCCTTCCTCCCTCCTTCCATTTCAGTCACCATTCTTCCCTCCCCTCCTGTCTCTCCTTCCCCTCCTCCCCCCCTCCTGTCTCTCTTTCTCCCCCCCACCTCTTTCTCTGCCTCCCTTCCTTCTCCTCTCCCCTGCCTGCCTTCCTCCATTTGATTGGTCGTGTACAGAAGAGAGTGGGGAGAGAGAGAGAGAGAGAGAGAGAGAGAGAGAAATTGGGGAAGGACAAGGAGAGGTCACAGAGAAGAAAGAGGAGGGGAAGAAGGGAGAGAGAGAGAGAGAGAGAGCGAAACTGAGAAGGAGAGAGGTCGCAGAGGAGAAGGCCTGAGATAACAAGGGTTGGGTTAGGTTAGGGTAGATTGGGATTGGATAGGCAAGGTGTAATTATGTGAGGGTAGGGTAGATCAGGTTAGGATAGGAGTAGGTGTAGAGGTATGTGTGTTCTGTGTATATTTGTGTGTGTGTGTTAGTGTCTGTCTGTTGCCTCTTCATCTACTCAGTTCATTCATCCAGTCTTCCATTCATAAATCCAGCCATCTATCCACTCCCTCACTACCTATCCACCAACTCCCCCACCACTCATCCATCCATCCAAGCAACCAACCACTTAACCATCCATCCATCCATCCAACCAACCATCCATCCATCCATCCATCCATCCATCCATCCATTCAAACCCACCCACCATTACTTAACGCCTTATGGTACGAGAAACACACCCACACAAATATACCCCAAAGCATTTCTCTCCCTCAGCAAAATGCGATTATTGATTTATTTTTCCCCATAAGAAGCTCACAAGGAAGAGCATCAATATTTTTAGTCTCAGAATTTCCGCCTCATGAGTTTTAATATCGCTACGAGTTTTTGAGAGAGAGATGTGAGCTGGGAGCAGGGCAGTGAAATGGCGGGGGACAGGGCGACATGGAGGCGATTTGTTTGTGGCCAACCCTTGTGGGATTAAGGCGTCTGGCAATAGATAGGTAGATTGATTTTTGCACGAGGAGAGAGTAATTAATTTTAGTTCCGGAATTTGTCAGTAATATTGCTTGAAGTGTCTCGTATCGTCTTGAAGAGTTCCTGTGTTGGGGGGAGGAGTGTGTGTGTGTGTGTGTGTGTGTGTGTGTGTGTGTGTGTGTGAACTGCTTGTTTTTTTTTTCAATTGCTTCAAGTCCTTTGGTATTAGCATTCTCTCTCTCTCTCTCTCTCTCTCTCTCTCTCTCTCTCTCTCTCTCTCTCTCTCGTATTTTGGCTCTTGGCTCTATTTTTACCTTATTTATCTCCATCTCGAAGCGTATCGTTTCTCTGTTTGTCCTTCCTCAGAGAATTCAATAGAGAGAGAGAGAGAGAGAGAGGAGAGAGAGACGGGTGGGTGTCCGTGTATATGTATGCTTAAAATGTGTTTGTATGAAGAATGAAAGTTAATAATGTAAATAAATAAATAAATCTGATCACTTTCCGGGTTCACAAACGTTCCCAGAAACGTTAACAGAACCCCCAAAACGTTCACGACACCCAAAACGTCGGCAGAAACCACACAAACGTTGGTGATGCCCCTGAAACGTTGACGGAAGTTCACCCAAACGTTGACAGAAACCCACCAGAACGTTGACGGAAACCCACACAAACGTTGATGATACCTTCCCCCCAAAAAAAATCGTTGACGAAGATGGCAAACCCCCCCCAAACGTTGTCAGAAACCCCAAACGTTATCGGAAACCCCAAACGTTGTCGAAGGCCCCAGGAAACGTTCACGAGACGCCCAGGTACCGACGCAGTCCCGAAACGTTGATGGGAGAGCGAAGCCTGGGTGGTGTTTGAACGTTTGAGGCGGCGGCGCGGCGATGGGAGAGAGTGGAGAGAGAGAGGGAGAAGGAGAGGAGGGAGGGAGAGAGAGAGAGAGGGAGAGAAGGGTGGTAAGGGTCATGCTGCTTTAAGGTGATGCCACGGCTGGTGTTGGTATGTTGTCAGTGGCTCAAGGTTAGGTTAGGATACAACACTACAGCTCCCTATACCGCTCCTAACCCCTTCCTAGGCGCCTGTGCGTGACGTGTACTAAAGACGATTTTGTTAAGGTGGTGGTGGTGGTGGTGGTTGGTGGTGGTGATGATGGTTGTAGGTGGTGGTGGTGGTTGGTTGTGGGTGGTTGTTTGTGGTGGTGGTGGTGGTGGTGATGGTTGTAGGTGGTGGTGGTGGTTGGTTGCGGGTGGTTGTGGTGGTGGTGGTGGTGATGATGGTTGTAGGTGGTGGTGGTGGTTGGTTGTGGTGGTGGTTGGTTGTGGTGGTGGTGGTGGTGGTTGGTTGTGGTGGTGGTGGTTGGTCGTGGGTGGTTGTGGTGGTGGTGGTGGTGGTTGGTTGTGGGTGGTTGTGGTGGTGGTGGTAGTGGCGTTGGTCACTGGCCCAAGGTTAGATTACTGGCTGCCACTCAGGAAATAAGGGAAGGTAGGGGAAAATAAAGGGGTTTCCGGAGATTGTGTGAAACCTAAATACTTTCAGAGGACGCTTAAGATGAATTTAGTTGTCTTTGGGGTATGTAAGGAGACGCCATTGGACTGCAGGGGCGATTCATGTCTTCTGTGTGTGTGTGTGTGTGTGTGTGTGTGAGAGAGAGAGAGAGAGAGAGAGAGAGAGAGATGAACAGCCACCAGACTCAGAACAACAATAATAGCGATGGAAAAATATTTGTTGTTTAATTCTTTGTACGAGAGAGAGAGAGAGAGAGAGAGAGAGGTGAAGGGAAACAAGAGAATAGTAGAAAGAAGGACGAAAGGGAGGGAGAAAGGAATGGCTGGAGAGGGAGAAGGGAAAGGAGGGATGAGCTGGAGGGAAAATGAGAGAGGGAGGGAGGAAAGGGAGGTAATTACAGGGAGACGTTTATGAGTCATTATTATAGGAGAGATTGAGCTCTGGGGGAGGAGGGAGAGATGAGGAAAGATGTGGGAGAGAATGGAGAGAAAGTGAGAGGGAGAAGGGAAGAAAAGAAGAGAGGAAAGGAAGAAAGAAGAGAGGGAAAGAGAGAGGAAGGTGAAGAAGGGAAAGGAAGGAAGGAAGAAAAATAAGGAGAGGTGGGGAAAGATGTGGGAGAGAAGGAGAGAAAGTGAGAGAGAGAAGGGGAAGAGAAGAGAGGTAAGAAGAGAGAATGTGAGGGAAGATGAAGAGAAAGGAAGGAAAGAGGAAGAAGGGAGGAAGAATTAGGAGAGGTGAGGTAAAATATGGGAGAGAATGGAGTAAATGAGGGAGAAGAGAAAAATGAAGAGAGGATGAGAGGAAAGAAGAGAGGGAAAGAGAGGGGTAGGAAGATGAAGAAGGGAAAGGAAGGAAAGAGGAATAAGGATGATAGTAAAGAAGAGGGAAGAAAGAGGGAGGTGGGATGTGAAAAGGGAGAGGAGAGAGAAGAGGAATGAACGAAGAAAAAGAGAAGGGAAGGAATGTAAGGAAAGAGGAAGAAGAAAAGAATAACACGGGTGACAGTAGAGAAGAAGGGAGGAAGAGGAGGGAGATGGGGAGGTGAAAAAGAAGAGGGAAGGAAATAAGAAGGAGAGGGAAAGAGAAAAGAGGAATGGGAACTGAATCACTACAAAGAGGAAGAATTATAAGATGATGAACAGGAAAAGACTGACGAATGAGGAGGAAGAGGAAGGATCAAGAGGGAGATGGGCGGTGGAAAAAAAGAGGAGGAGGACTGAGAGTGACCGACGAATGAGAAGGGAAGGGAAGGAAAAAAGATGAATGGGAACAGAGTGATAATAAAGAGCAAGACAAGGAAGAGGAGAAGTGTGGTGGAAAGTGGTAAATGTGGTTGATAAGCTGCCATTTGAGAGAGAGAGAGAGAGAGAGAGAGAGAGAGAGAGAGAGAGAGAGAGTTGTATAAGCAAGAAAAGAATGTGCATAAAGGAAGTAAATTGTGTTGGTGTGAGAGAGTATTGATGAAGATAGGGATTGAGATATGTAACAGAGAGGAGAATATGGTGAAAAGAGAGGCTGCGATGAGAGGAAGAACAAGGGTAAGAGGAAAGGAGGGGAAGAAGGAAGAGGAGAAAAGAGAAGACGAAGGGGTAGAAGAGAGTAGGGAAGTAGAGAGGAGGGAGAGTAAAAAAAAAATAAAGAAAAAAGGGCAACAAAAAGAGAAAAGAAGAGAGAGAGAGAGAGAGAGAGAGAGAGAGAGAGAGAGCGGCCATATTGATTTTGAGGGTAGGGAAGTGGAGGGGTGGAAGGGAGGAGTGGGGAGGGAAGGGGGAGGGATGTGGGAGAAAGGAGGGGAGGGAGGAAGGGAAGAAGAGGGATGAGAGGGAAGGAGGGGAGGGATGGAGTTGATTGCAGAAACTGAGGGGAAGGGAGGGGATGTAGGGGAGGGGAGGGATGGAGTATGGGGGAGGGGGAGGGAGGGAGGGAGGGAATTAAAGGCTGTAGGTTTGAGAAGGAGGAGGAAGATGAAGAAGAAGAGGAGGAAGATGAAGAGGAGGAATGGTAGGGAGAGAAGAGGTTACGAGGAGAGGCGATAAAATGGATGAGAGAGAGAGAGTGTGGGAGTGGGGGAGGCGTGCGTACGGTGAGTGTGTGTGTGTGTGTGTGTGTGTGTGTGTGTGTGTGTGTGTGTGTGTACGCGAATATTGCCTACCCCCCTACCCTTACACCCCCTCTTTTTCACTCCCATCAGTGGCGTCTGGAAAGTAGCTATGGAGAGAGAGAGAGAGAGAGAGACAGAGAGGGAGAGAGCGAGCGAGCGAGAGAGAGAGAGAGAGAGAGAGAGTAGTGGGGATGGCAGAGTAGCAGGAACAGAAATCAATGAGAAGGCCAAGTACGAGAGCATGAGTGAAACAAAGAAGGAAATATCACAGTTACCCCTCCCTGACGCCATTTGTGGGGGGGGGGGCGTAGGAGGGGGGTTGGCGTATACACACACCGTACGCGAGCCCCCCCTTCCTCTCCCCCTCTTCTCCCCCACACCCCTCTTTCTCTCCCCCCTCCTCGCACCGCACGCATACCTCTCTTTACCTCTCTTTTCTACTTCCCTCCCCCCTCTCTCTCTTTCTTTTTCTGTCTCCCCATCTCTCATACGCATGCTCCCTATCCCCCCCGTCTCCCTCTCTCACCATACGCTCCCCTTCTTTCTCCCCCTCTTCTCCCCCACTCTAAAAAGGGGTAAAATGAAGAGTGTATGGAGGGGAGGAGGGGAGGGAAAGGGGAGTAATGCGTATACGCACATCGTACGCTTCCCTCCCCCCACCTCTCTCTCTCTCTCTCTCTCTCTCTCTCTCTCTCTCTCTCTCTCTCTAACCTAGGGCTACCAGAAGCAAGATAAGTCCCACAAGTTCATATTTACCAAGAATCTTAAAGCAATATCCAGACTGAGCACATCTATAAATTTTGCTATTATAATCAGCATGTTATTTTTTCACATTAGGTCACTTAAATAATAACCCTGTATGGTTGTATGGTAGGGTGTATGGTAGCTGGTATTTATGTATAGTTGTGTATGGTAGCAAGGGGAACTAGAGGACCAGATAATGCAATACCATATAGGACTTTAACACTGGATGGTTTGTATGTATGTATGGTTGTATGGTTGTTAATATATCTGCTATGGGCGTGAAGAGGAAGGAAGAAGAGGGAATAACCACCCTTATATACCCCTTAAGGAAAGATCGTAATTGCTTCTAGTTTGCGATTTATTTTATAGGTGTTAAATTGAAGATAGAATGATAATCAAACTATTTATTTTTTATTTTTATATTTTTTTAGGGAATTGAAGCCAAAGGGAAAAACATCGTAAATATCGTACCTTTGTTGGGGTTAAGGAACAGACTTACGAACAACTCCTTATCGTAACTGTTATTATTATTATTATTATTATTGTTG
Organism: Coenobita brevimanus; assembly: GCF_032717465.1. Classification (NCBI taxonomy): domain Eukaryota; kingdom Metazoa; phylum Arthropoda; class Malacostraca; order Decapoda; family Coenobitidae; genus Coenobita; species Coenobita brevimanus. Next base: position 2,205,899 of record NC_137065.1, on the reverse strand, counting down.
TAAATTTTTATTGTCATTATTATTATTATTATTATTATTATTACTATTATTAGTGTTAATATTTTCATTATTATTATTATTATTAGTGTTAATATTTTCATCATTATTATTATTATTATTATTAGTGTTAATATTTTCATTATTATTATTATTATTATTATTATTATTACTACTACTACTACTACTACTATTACTACTACTACTACTACTACTACTACTACTACAACAACTACTACTACTACTGCTACCACTACTACTACTACTATTATTATTTTTATTATTATTATTATTATTATTATTTGCAGGAAAGGACGAGACTGCGTTAAATTTCTCCTTATCTCGTCCTTCCTGCAATTCAGAGTCTGAGTTATGAAGGGGAAGTGATTGGATAAGTGTGTTTGTGGATCCAGACCTGCTACGTAAGGCATGGTTGTATGTGTGTGTGTGTGAGAGAGAGAGAGAGAGAGAGAGAGAGAGAGACGCGTGGCTCAGGGAACAGACCACAGTGACCACACATGCCAAAGGTCACACACACACACACACACACACACACACACACGGGGGGGGGGACAGGAGTGAGGTGTGGGTAGTTGAGAGGGTTAGGGTGGGATGTGGGTGTGGGTGATGCGTGGGTAGTGTGAAGGTGGAGGGTGTGGGGTCAGGGAGGGGGGGAGGGGGGTTAGGGAGGTAAGAAAGGTTGTTTTGGTAACCTTGTGTTTAGGGAACCACACACACACACACACACACACACACACACACACACACACACACACACACACACACACACACACACACACACACACACAGGTGATTCCTTAGTATATTCTTCACCTTAGCCACGTGAGCCAAGGTTGTGTGTGTGTGTGTGTGTGTGTGTGTGTGTGTGTGTGTGTGTGTGTGTGATCTGAGGTGGTGAAAAGAGTTCTAGGAAGCCAGGATGAATGATTGTAAACAGAGTGTGTGTGAGAGAGAGAGAGAGAGAGAGAGAGAGCACTGCGCACAGCTAGCCAGGAAATTAACTTAGCCTCCCACTGGACCATCGGCACACGTCCACCTCTCTCTCTCTCTCTCTCTCTCTCTCTCAGCATTTTACCTACTCACCTGCCTATTTAACTACCTATCTGCCTAACTGCATACCTACTATCCATCCATTTCTTAATCCATGTACCTACCTACCAACCTACGTACCTGCCATCCTGCCTACCTACCTACCTACCTGCCAACCTACCTACCAACCTACCTACCTACTCACCCCAGTACCTGTTCTCTCGTTTTATTAGGGTGTTATTTTACCTGCCTGCCTACCTGAGTACCTTCTTACCTACCTGCCGTAGTACCTGCCTACCTGTCGTGTTTTTACTACAGTTAGAAGTATAAATAGATAAATTCATAGATAGATAGACAAATGTAAGCCATCATCTGTATATACTATTGTTTATTGTGGTGGAGAGGGACGCCTTCACGTGGGGGCACTAATCTTGTACGGGCGGATCCTCTACCTGGTTATACAAACGCCCCTCAGCTCACTTCCTGTATCGTGATAGGGGGTGGTTGGCTAGGGATGGGAAACAGCCTGCAGTCCACCGGGTTTACGTCAGAGAGAGAGAGAGAGAGAGAGAGAGAGGGGTTGGATCAGGTTTGTGGACGTGGGTTATGCCCAGATGGGATATTGAGGGTCGTATACACACACACACACACACACACACACACACACACACACACACACACACACACACACACACACACACACACACACACACACACACACACACACCGGTTCGTGCACATGTATACAAACACTCCTGTACGCATACTTACATGAACACAAACCCCCCATATGATCGTGGACACACATGATACGCACATAAACACGCATGTACATGTATGGTGACGGAACAAAAACGCACACACGGTAAACAGTCACAGAAGGCGCCACTGTCCTCCCTCCCCCCCACCCTCTTGTCTCCCTCTTTCCTTTCCTCCTCCTCCTCCCTTCTCTCTCTCTCTCTCTCTCTCTCTCTCTCTCTCTCTCTCTCTCTCTCTCTCTCTCTCTCCTTACTCCTCATTTCAATTCTTTCTTCTCTCTTCCTTCTTCCTCACTCCTGTCTTCTCCTCATCCTCTCTCCTCTCTTCCTTTCACCATTTTCTTTCATCCTCACCCCTCTTTGGTTTCTTCTCCCCCTTCTCCTCTCTCCCCTTCATCTCTCTCATCTCCCCTTCTTCATCATCAGACCCTTATGTCGTTCCCTCCCCAGTGTGTGTGTGTGTGTGAGAGAGAGAGAGAGAGAGAGAGGTGTAATATTATGATAAGTTTAGATTGAGTTAAATAGTTATACAAACCAAGCAAATCTTACGTCTGTTTTTGGGTGTGCCAACTTTAAAAATTACGAGAGAGAGAGAGAGAGAGAGAGAGATGGAGGAGGGCCACACATCTTACCTCTCACATCCAGCCTCTCACGCTGCCCCTCCACCCCCTCCTCTCTCCCTCCTTTTACCCATCTGTTTCCTCCCTCCTTCACCTCTTCCTCCATCCCCCCCCCCTCCACTTCTTTTCTTCTTCCCATCTTCTTCACCCTTCGTTTCCCCCTCCTCTCCCCCTCCCCTCCATACACACCCTTTCCTCCCTCTTCCCCCACTGTCCTCTCCCTTCTTCCTCCCCACCTCCTCTCCCTTTCCTGCAGTGTCTCCAGTTTCCTCCTTCCTTTTTTCCTCCTTCCCCTTCCTTTCTCCCTTTCCCCTTCCCTCCTCTCCACCTTCCTATCTCCACGCTTTTCCCTTCTCCCTTTCCCCTCTTCCCCTCCCGTTATCCCCTCCCCTCATCCCCCTTTCTACAGTATTTTCCTCTTTCCCGTCTTCCCCTTCGTCTTCCCTTCTTCCCCTCCCTTCATCCCTCTTCCTCTTTTCCCCTCTTCCTCTCCTCTCATCCCCATCTTTCCCTTCTTCCTCTCCTTTCGCCCCATCTTTCCCCTCCCCCACTCCTCCTTTCTCCTCTTCCCCTCCCCTCATCCCTCTTCCTCTTTTCCCTTTTTCCCTTCCCCTTATCCCTCTTTTCCCCTCTTCCCCTCCCCTCACCCCTCTTTTCCCCTCTTCCCCTCCCATCACCCCTCCTTTCCCTTCCCCTCACCCCTCCTCTCCCCTCTTCCTCTCACCCCTCCTTTCCCCTCTTCCCCTCCCCTCACCCCTCCTTTCCCTTCTTCCCCTCCCTGCATCCCTCTTCCTCTTTACCCCTCTATCCCTCCCCGCATTCCTCCTCCTCTTTTCCCTCTTCCCCTCCCCTCACCCCATCTTTCCCCTCTTCACTTCCCCCCACCCCTCCTTTCCCCTCTTCCCCTCCTCTCATCCCTCTTCCTCTATTCCCCTCCCCTCACCCCTCCTCTCCCTTCTTCCCCTCCCTTTATCCCTCTTCCTCTTCCCATCCTCTCATCCCTCTTCCTCTTATCCCTCTTCACCCTCCCCTCACCCCTCCTTTCCCCTCTTCCCCTCCCCTCACCCCTCCTTTCCCCTCTTCCCCTCCCCTCACCGCATCTTTCCCCTCTTCCCCTTCCCTCACCCCTCATTTCCCCTCTTCCCCTCCCCTCATCCCTCTTCCTCCCTTCCCCTCTTCCCCTCCCCTCACCGCATCTTTCTCCTCAGGCTGCTTCTCGCCAAAATTTATTATCACGCTCATAAATTCTCAGGCACATAACCTTTCCAGTGTGTGGCCTTAACGCCCTCATAAACAAACAACAACAACAAATACTATTACTACTACCACTACTACTACTACTACTACTACTACTACTACTACTACTACTTCTTCTTAGGGTCGACTAAAAGAACTGCAACATTAATATTAGTAGTAAGAACAACAAAAGCAACTCTGTGTGTGTGTGTGTATGTGTGTGTGTGTGTGTGGAAAATAGATATGGGTGATGACTGTATGTGTGTGTGTGTGTGTGTGTGTGTGTTTATGTGTGTGTGTGTGTGTGTGTGTGTGTGTGTGTGTGTGTGTGTGGAAAATAGATATGAGTGATGATTGTGTGTGTGTGTGTGTGGAAAATAGATATAGGTGATGATTGTGTGTGTGTGTGTGTGTGTGTGTGTGTGTGTGTGTGTGTATGTGTAACCAAAACAATTCCTTTCACATCAATAAGAATAATGACAAAAGTAAACCTAACCTACTAACTCCAGCGTCAGTTAAAAACCACAGCATCGGCAGAACAATATTAACATCAATAACACCTTCAATAACAGTCGCAAAAACACAATAACAACCACAACAGTAATCACAAGAGGACCACCAACTCCTCCCTGCCACCCACCTCCCACTGACAATCGCTCAGTGTCCCCGCCTTGTGTGTGTGTGTGTGTGTGTGTGTTGGTGTGTTGGTGTTTTTTGAGTTAGGAGTGTGTGTAGGGGACTGGGGTGGATGGGGAGCGTGTGGGTGGGGGTGGTGGGGGTGTTTTGCTGTGTGTGTAGTGGTTGTAATGTGAGTGGGGGTATGTAGTGTGTGTGTGTGTGTGTGTGTGTGCTTGGGATGTATAGTGTGGTATGCTGGTGTGGAGTTGTAAAGTTGAATATTTTATGCCTTCGCAATGTTGTAGTTGAGTAGAGCCAGTGTAATGTGAGTGTAGTGTGGGTGTGGCGTCTTGTAGTGAGTGTAGGCGATTTTTGTGTTGGTATAGGTATGTGGGTGTCCTGTAGTGCAAGAATGTTGTTGGGTGTTGTGTAGGATGCTGTGTAGTGTACCGTGAGTGTAGGATGGTGTTATGTGGGTCTGCGATGGTGTAAGTGAGGTGTGTTGTGGTGTAGGTGGGTGTGGTGTTGTGGTGTGGGTGGGTGTGGTGTTGTGGTGTGGGTGGGTGTGGTGTTGTGGTGTGGGTGGGTGTGGTGTTGTGGTGTGGGTGGGTGTGGTGTTGTGGTGTAGGTGGGTGTGGTGTTGTGGTGTAGGTGGGTGTGGTGTTGTGGTGTGGGTGGGTGTGGTGTTGTGGTGTAGGTGGGTGTGGTGTTGTGGTGTAGGTGCGTGTGGTGTTGTCTGGTGTGATGTAGGAAAGAGTTCCTGTTGTTTCTAAGCGAGATGGATTGTGAAGGAGGAAGGAAGGAAGGAGGAAGGGGAGAGATGAAAGGCGAAGGAATGAAGGAAGAGGGAAAGGTTATGTAGAGAAGAAGGAAGGAAGGAGAGAACAGAGGAAGGAAGGAAGGAGGAGGGGAAGAGATGAAAGGTGAAGACATGAAGGAAGGGAGAGAGAAAAATTATGTAGTGAGCGAGGAAGGAGGGAGAGAATGGAGGAAGGAAGGAAGGAAGGAGGAGGGGGAGAGATGAAAGGCGAAGGAATGAAGGAAGAGAGAGAGGAAGTTTATGTAATGGGGGAGGGAGGAGGGAGAGAATGAAGAAGGAAGGAAAGGAGGAAAGAAGAGATAGAAGGCGAAGGAATGAAGGAAGGGAGAGAGGAAGTTAATAGGAATGAAGGAATGAGACAGTGAGAGAAGGAAAGGAGACAGAAATGGAAGGATGAAGAGAAAGAAAGGAAGAGAGGGACTGAAGAAAGAGAGAGAGGAAAATGATGAAAATGAAAGAGAGAAGAGGGAGAGATGAAAGATGTATGTTATGTATGGAGAGGAGGAAATAGGTAAAGAGAGATGGAGGAGGAGAAAGTGAGAGAGAGAGAGAGGGAGGGAGGGAAGGAGGAGACGAGAAGAGAAGGAAGCAGGGAGATTAAAGAAGGAAGGCCGGAAGGAGAGAGAGAGAGAATTAACGACACTGAGGGGAGGGAGGGAAGGAATTAGAGAGGCTGAGGGGAGAGGGAGAGAAGGAGGAGAGGGAGGGGAGGAATTAGAGACTGAAGGGAGAGAGGGAAGAGAGGTTTCCAGGAAGGAGGCTTGAAGAGAGAGAGAGAGAGAGAGAGAGGGGGGGGGCCTTGTTCGCAAAAATATGGGACATTATATTCTGGTAATGTCTCTCTCTCTCTCTCTCTCTCTCTCTCTCTCTCTCTCTAACACACACACACACACACACACACACACACACACACACACACACACACACACACACACACACACACACACACACACACACACACACACACACACACACACACACACACACACGAGAGAGAGAGAGATGAACTTTGTGGCAGAGAGAGGAAACTAAATTTACTTTGCCGAAGATATTCCACAAGAAGATGAGAGAGAGAGAGAGAGAGATTTTGCGTGTGTGCGTATTTTTGCACATATACGTATTATGTAAGTGTTTAGGGTTTCCAGGTGTATGTTTTTCCGTGAGCGTGCGCGGGTGTGTGTGTGTGTGTGTGTGTGTGTGTGTGTGTGTGTGTAATTTTTGTTTGTTGACGTGTGTGTAGGCGTGTGCGTATATCCTTGCGTGTGTGTATCCGGGTGTGTGCGTGGGTGGGAGGGGGTGGGGGTGGCGGAAGTGAGAGTATACTAATTATTACACTCTGTTGGGGGCCTGGCCTTGTGTGTGTGTGTGTGTGTGTGTGTGTGTGTGTGTGTGTGTGTGTGGTTTGTATGTGCGCTTGCGTCCATATGTGTGTATGTGAGCGCTTGAATGTGTGGCTAGATTTTACCTCACACACACACACACACACACACACACACACACACACACACAAGCAGTTACTGAGTTGATAGCGCGCAGAAGCCAAGGTCCACGTAGTTTCCTAGCACACGAGAGAGAGAGAGAGAGAGAGAGAGAGAGAGAGAGAGAGAGAGAGAGAGAATCTTGGCTACAATTGTAAAAGCAAATGATTATGAGAAGATGGGAGGGGAGTAGAGAAAAGCATAGTAAACATATTCTCTCTCTCTCTCTCTCTCTCTCTCTCTCTCTCTCTCTCTCTCTCTCTCATCTAGTTCATTATTTCCCTTTCATCAGTTTAGATATTTTCAACATTATCATCGTTGTTTGTTTTAATATTATTTGTACATTATTTACTGTTACCTTCTTATCAGTCTTCTTGCTATTTATATTTTTTGTTATTTCTAAAGTAAATAACACAAGGAAGGTTATTGTGTAGGTGATTGCACTCCCACGCTTCACTCTACCACACTTTACAGCCCCACACTTCATATACTGCCTCACCACACACAGCCACACCACACACAGCCACACCACACACTGCCACACCACACACAGCCACACCACACACAGCCACACCACACACAGCCACACCACACACAGCCACACCACACACTGCTATACCTCTCATTTCCACACCACACACTGCCATACCACACACAGACACACCACACACTGCTATACCACACACAGCCACACCACACACTGCTATACCACACACAGCCACACCACACACTGCTATACCACACACAGCCACACCACACACTGCTATACTTCACGTTTCCACACCACACACTGGTATACCTCACACTTCCACATCACACACTGCCACACTTCTTACCACACCTCGCTTCCCCTTTCACCTGGAGCTACTTTATGTCACACTGCCAAACTCCACACCCTGCCACACCTCACACTGTCACACCTCCGCACCACATTGCATTTAACATTCACCTCACCCTACCATGTCACACACTACTTTACACCACCACACCTCACCCTACCACGCTTCACATCACCACACATCGCAGTGCCACACAACACCACACTATAACACCTTACACAGCCACGCCATACATTTCCACACCTCACAGTATCACACCACATCACACCACCACACCACACCACACTCTATACCATCTCTCAGCTACACCACACACTACCACTCCTCTCACCGTCACACTACACACTGCCACACCTCACCCTACCACACTTCACATCACCACACATCACAATACCACACCCTAAACTCTTACTTACCTCAGTCTTTTGTTTTTTTTCACACCCTGTATAAAGTAGAGAGCTTGTTTGTGTTGTTGTGTTTCCTGTTTGTGGTGGTGGAGGGCGTGGCTGGGGAGAGAGAGAGAAGAATTAGAGAGGATGTGTTGTGACGTATTGTTTTGTGTGTGTGTGTGTGTGTGTGTGCGTGAGAGAAAGAGAGAGAGAGGGGGGGGTTGGAGAAGGAAGACAAGGAAAGAGGAAGTAAAAGTAATGAAGAGAGAGGAGGGAAGATGAAGATAAATGGAGAAGGACGTTGATGGGAGAGGAATGATGATTTAAGAGAGAGAGAGAGAGAGAGAGGGAGGTGGGGTGAACAGTGTCCCTTTAGGCATAGTAGAGAAGCGTCAGCCTGTGTGCACTTTACCGTTATCACACTTCACACTTCATCCCTCACACTTCACACTTCACACCCCACAAACCCACCTCTACACTTACACCTCAATCTCATACTCAGTACCTCATGCTTTAAACTTGTATCCCAGCTTCTCACACTTCCGTCATACTTCTCACCTTTATTTTTCTTTTACCTAGCGTCCCACATTTCACCCCTCACCCCATCTTCACCCCCTCTTACTTTTTTACACCCCACCCCACACCCCACTTCACACACCTAACCATGCGTCACACTACCCCTAAGCTCTCACACCCAGAACTCTCTCTCTCTCTCTCTCTCTCTCTCTCTCTCTCTCTCTCTTTCTCACTCACACACACACACACACACACACACACACATAATTTACCCCCCCTTTCTTTACCTTACTTTACCTCTCATCCCTCTTTGCCTTACCTTACCTGACCTTACCTTACCTTACCTTACCCTACCTTAAATTATCTTACCTTACCTTACCTTACTTTACCTTACCTTACCTTACCTTTTATGTATCAAGCCTTACACACCCACACACTCTTTCCTTAATCTCCACACCCAAAGAGGAAAGAAAATGACCTGTATAGCTTAAGTGAATGTGATATCTTGCTTACTATCATTCCTTCGCTGCTCTCTTCTCTCCTCTCCTATGCTCTCTTTTCTCCTCTCCTCTCATCTCTTCTTTCTCCTCTCCTTGTCATTGTTCTAGTTGCTCCTCTCCTTTCTCGTGATGATGATGGTGATGGTGGTGGTCGTGGTGGCAGTGATGATAATGCTGATGGCGATAGTGATGAAGCTGATGATGATAATCGATGGTGATGCTGCTGCTGCTGATGATGATGATTGATGGTGATGGTGATGCTGCTGCTGTTGATGATGATGATGATTGATGGTGATGGTGATTGCTGCTGATGATGATGATTGATGGTGATGGTGATGATGATTCTGATTTATATTTTAACTATTTTATATGTTGTTAGTAGTAATTGCTAACTAAAGGTATTCTTTTCTCCTTCCTCAGGTATGTGAGGAAGTGCGGCGTTGTGTGGTGAATCGATCGGTGAGTAGATTATGTGGAAGGGATTGATTTTGGTGTGTGTGTGTGTGGCGGCGGGAGAGGAGAGGAGGCGAGACCAGGCGTGAGGAAGTAGGAAAAGAGAAAAGGAGAGGAGGCGAGACCAGGCGTGAGGAAGTAGGAAAAGAGAAAAGGAGAGGAGACGAGGCGAGACGAGATCAGACATGAGGTAATAAGAAAAGAGAAAAGGAGAGGAGACGAGACGTGAGGAAATAAGAGGAGAGAAAATGAGAGGAAAGCAAATAGAAAAGGAAAAGAGAAGACAGGGGAAAAAAGAGAGGAGAGGAAAAGAGAAACGGGAAAGACATGAAATTGCGTGGGTAGAGGAGAGAATGGAAGCGAAGGGAATGAAAGAAAGGAGAGGAGGGGAAAGAAGAGAGAAAATGAAAAGAAGAGAGCGGGAAGGCGTGAGACTGTGTGGGAAGAGGAGGGAGTGGAATGAAAGGGAAGGGAATTAAAGGGAGGAGGAAATAAAAAGAGAAGAGGGGAAAGGAAAGCAGAGGAGAGGGGGGGAATGAGAAGGGAAGGGGAGGGATAGTAACTAAAGAAGAGAATAAGGATGGGATGGGATGAGAAAGGAAAGGGGTGGGATGGGAAAGGGAAGGGAAGGAAATGAAGGGGAAATAGTTTGAAAGAGAAGGGGGATTTAGTGTAGTAATGAGGAAGGGATTTTAAAGGAAGGAGAGAGTAGGTGAAAGTGTAGAAGAGAAGGACAAAGGAAGAGATGTAGAAGTGATGGGAAGGGAAGGGGTGAGAAGCGAAGAGAAGAGAAGGAATGCGAAGGGAAGGGACTGAAAAGATCTGAAAAGGTAGGGGAGGATAGGGAAGTGAAGGAAAGGGAAAGGAAGGGAAGGAGGAAATGTAAAGGTTAGGAAAGAATCGGAAGTGAGAAGAAAGGAGAGGAGAAAAGACAGAAGAGAAGCGAAGAGGGAAGTGAAGGAATGATAGTGGAGGGAAGGGTTAGGAGATGTGCTGAGGGTAGGATAGGGTGGATAGGGAAGGATTGGGGTAGTATGTGATTAAACTTTGATGGGCTGAATCATGGATGGGAGGGAGGGGGGGTGGGGAGCGAGTGGGAGAATGAAAGGGCAAGCAGGGGTATGGGAAGAGGAGGAGAGGGAGTGGGGTGGAGAGAAAGGGGAAGAAGAGGTAGGAGAGAAGAAAAAAGTAGGAAGAGAATAGAGGGACGAGAAAGAAAGGGAGTGTAGCAGAGTTGATGAAAGAAAGTTGGGAAAGGAAGGAAAGGGGAGAGAGAGAGAGAGTGGAGAAGATTAAAGAGAGAAGAGAAAGGAAGGGAGTAAATTAGAGAGAGGTAGGCAAGAAAAATGGTATTGGTAGGTGTGTGTGGGAAGGTTGTAGGTGGAATTACTGTGTGTTTGTGTGTGTGTGTGTGTGTGTGAGAGAGAGAGAGAGAGAGAGAGAGAAGGGAGGGGTAGGGTAGGTAAAGGTATTGATAGGTGTGTGTGGGAAGGTTGTAGGTGGAGCTACTGTGAAGGGATCAATGAATACCACCTTCATCCACACCACCACCACCACCACCACACTACCACAATCACCACCACCATCTACCGGTAACTTTCTCCTTACCAGTTCTGTTAGTCCCTAATAACTAACAGCATCACCACAACAGCCACTTTCACCACAGCTACCACTATCACCACAACCATCATTTTCACCACAACCACCACTTTCACCACAACCACCCCTTTCACCACATCTACCACTATCAGCACAACCCACACCTACCACCATCACCACAACCACCACTTTCACCACAGCTACCACCATCACCACAACCACCACTTTCACCACAGCTACCACCATCACCACAACCACCAACCACCCCTACCACCATCACCACAACCACCACCCACACCCACCACCATCACCACAACCACCGCTTATTACTACTACTATCTTAAATACCACACTTAAAACTACTACTCCTATAACTACCATTCACACAGCTACCACTCTCCCTAAACTACCACTATTCTATAACTACTTTTTTATATACTTTTTCTACCTCAGTCTAACCATCTCGCTACTACTAACTACTACGAATACCACTACCACGATTTCCATACCACCACATCTACCACAACTGCCACCACACATCCACACTGCCTACCACACCAATACAACCACCACCACCACAGCCACACACACACACACACACACACACACACACACACACACACACACACACACACACACACACACACACACACACACACACACACACACACACACACACACACACACACACACACACACAATAGCATTTTTCGTGTTAAGTTCTTAGCCTATGTTTTTTTTTTTCCTTTATTTCCCTCCCTCCCTTTCCCCTATGGACCTACTCTCCCTTTGTAGCCCTTGTATTTTTCTCCCTTCCTCCCTTTGTTCTCTCTCTCTCTCTCTCTCCTTCATCTCCCTTTCTCTCATATTTTCTCCCTGGTATTTTCTTTTCGTTAGCTCTCTCCCTCTTTGTCTTTCTCATTCTTCCTCTCTCTCTCTCTCTTTTCTTTTTCTTTCTCACTTGTTCTTCCTTCTCCCCTTTTTTTTCTCCTTCCTAACCATATCTTATTTTCCGTCTCTCTCTCTCTCTCTCTCTCTCTCTCTCTCTCTCTCTCTCTCTCTCTCTTTCTCTCCCATAATAGACCGAGGTAAAAAGAAACATTTATTAATATTAAATAGATTTGTGGTTGCCTTTTGTGTGTGTGTGTGTGTGTGTGTGTGTGTGTGTGTGTGGTGTGAGGGGAGAATAGAGGAGGGGAAGGGAGACTGGAGGGATATGTAGGGAGGAGGGGAGGAAGTGGAGGAAGCTGAGAAGGAAGAGAGTGAAGGAAGGGAAGAGGAGAGGGAAAGGAAGAAGAAAGCAGCGGAGAAAGAGTTTGGAGGGAGAGAGAGAGAGAGAAGAGGAAAGGTGAGGGAGAGAAGAGAGGAAATCCAAGGAAGAGAGGAGAGGAGGGAAAGAGAGAGGAAGGGAAGGTGGTGTAGGTTACGCCCTGGTACTCTGCTCTTCACGCCATCTGCCTATCCCCATCATTGCCTCACCCACTTGCCTTACCCACCTGTCTCACCCTCCTGATTCATCCACCTGTCTCACCCTCCTAATTCATCCACCTGCCTCACCCTCCTAATTCATCCACCTGCCTCACCCTCCTAATTCATCCACCTGCCTCACCCTCCTAATTCATCCACCTGCCTCACTCACTTGCCTCATCTTTCTCATTTCCTGCCTCACTTCCACTCTGCCTTTCTCCTTTCCCTACTCTCCCTCACAACTTCCTATCCTCTTTCCTCATCACGTCTCCACCTGCCTCACTAGTCACAACCTGCCTCAGTTTTCATACCTGCCCTGCCTCACCACCTTCCTAACCTGCCTGTCTTTTCTCTTGCCTTTCCTCCTGCCTACCTCTCATGTCTGAGTACCTGCCTCACCTGTCTGCCTCACCACCTACCTCATCTTCAGTAGCACCTTCCCAACAACCATACCTTACTTCCATAATTACTCTGCCTCACTACTCTCCTCACCCTTTCTGTCTCATCTGCCTCCCTCCCTACCTGGCCTACCTAATTACTCTGCCTAATTACCTGCCTCATCTTCCTCCCTGCTTCCTCATCTTACGTCCCTCACTTAGCGTCATTTCTCCATGTCATCTTCCTTCCTTCATCATCTTTTCTTTTTCAATCTCCCTCCCTCCTTAACTGTGCCTCCCCCCCCCCTCTCTCTCTCTCTGACCCCGCCACCTTCCTGCCGTATCTCTTATCTCCCTTCCTGTCCTCTTTCACCCTACTTCCTGCCTCACTCTCTTGCCCCCTTGCCTCACCCTGCCTCACCTCTCACCCCTTGGCTCACTCTGTCTCATCCCTCACAGTGCCTCACCCTCTTGCCTTACCTTGTCTCACTCTGCCTGACCCCTCTACAGTCTTTCCTCATCCTGCCTCACTTTACCTCACTCCTTTCACTTCTTGCCTCGCCCTGCCTCACCCCTCTCTCTTCTTGCCTCATCCTTCCTATCCCGTGCCTGCTCCTGTCATGCCTAACACTAATCTTTCGTCATACCTGCCTAGCCCTTCTACCCCTGCCTCACCCCTACCTGAACTTGCCTCACATTCCTGCCTAATACCTGCCTAACCTTTCTCCATGTTAACTCGCCTCATTCTGGCCTAACCCCTGTCACTGCCTCTCATACCTGTTCTGAGCCTGCCTAACCTTACTTCATCCTAACCTGCTTCATTCTTGCCTCTCTGCCTCACCTCCCGCCTTTCCCTGCCTTACCTCCTGCTCACCTTGCCTCACCTCCTGCCTCTCCCTGTCTCACCTCCTGCCTCTCACTGCCTCACCTCCTCCCTTTCCCTGTCTCTCTCTGCCTCACCCCCTGCCTCTCTCTGCCTCACCCCTCCACCTGCCTCACATTCCATCCTTCGTATCAACCATCGACTGAGTGAATTATACTTTTTTTTTACGGGTTCAAAATGGCATCTCTCTCTCTCTCTCTCTCTCTCTCTCTCTCTCTCTCTCTCTCTCTCTCTCTCTCTCTCTAACGTTGACTTGTAGGAATAGATTAACACTAGAATTGGATGCTAGTCACGAAGAAGTGTTATGGAAAGGATGTAGAGCCGTAGTAGTGTTCTTTTCTGCCACTGAAATTATATAAGCCTCAAAACGACGAATATTTGGACCAGGTTAGTGTGAAAAAACTATAGTGTCTTTGCCTCATACTTGCCTCATACTTGCTTCATACTTGCCTCATACTTGCTTCATACTTACCTCATACTTGCGTCATACTTACCTCATACTTGGTTCATACTTGCTTCATACTTACCTCATACTTGCGTCATACTTACCTCATACTTGGTTCATACTTGCTTCATACTTGCCTCATACGTACCTCATACCTGCTTCATACTTACCTCATACTTACCTCATACCTGCCTCATACTTGCTTCATACTTACCTCACACTTGCCTCATACGTACCTCATACCTGCTTCATACAGGCCTCATCCTTGCTTCGTACTTGCCTCATCCTTACCTGACATTTCCACCTCTTACCTCACCTCTCTGTTTACGTCTTGCATCATCTTTACATCATACCTGCCCTGCCACTCATCCTCTCTTCCCTCCCATACCTTGTTCCCTTCCTCCCTCCCCCCTTTTTCTTCCCTCCTGCCCTCTCTACCTTCCAGCCTACCTCCCTCCCTCCCTCCCTCCCTCCCTACCTACTTACCTACCTACCTACCTACCTACCTACCTTCCCCCTTTTTTTCCTGCTTTTCCTTCTCTCTTTGCCTCCCTTTCCTTCCCTTCTTTCCCTTTTATTCCCACTTTATATTCCTTCCTCCTTACCTTCCTTCCCTCCCTCCCTCCCTCCCTCCCTCCCTCCTACCTATGCCTTTTTTCCTTCGTTTCTTCTTTCCATTCTTCCTCCCTCCCTCCTTCATACCGGATGCAAAAATTAAATATGCGAAAAACGTGACTTGAAGAAGAAAACGAAGAAAAAAGAAAATGCGAACGTAGACATAAAAAAAAAAAAAAATCCGAAGCAGGCGGAAGTGAAGTGAATAATAGAAGAAGAGGAGGAGGAGGAGTGTGGAGAATCAAGGACTTGGAGGAGGAGGAGGAGGAGGAGGTGGAAGAAGGGGGAGGAGGAGGAAGAAGAAGAAGAAGAAAGGGGAGGAGAAGAAGAAGAAGAGGGGAGGAGGAGGGGGGAGGAAGAGGATGAAGAAAAGGAGGAGGATGGGGAGGAAGAAGAGATAAAGGAGGAGGAAGGGAAGATAGAGGAGGAGCAGTAAGAAGAGGAAGAGGAGGAGGAGGAAGTGGCATCAGATAAATTTAGAGTTTGAAAGAGGAAGAAGCTGAGGAGGAAGAAGAGAAGTAGTAGTAGAAGGAGGAAGAGGAGTAGGAGGAGGAGGAAGAGGAGTTGGAGGAAGAGGAGGAGGAACAAAGAAATGGAAAAGCAGTAGAAGGAAGAAATGGAGGAGGAAGAAGTGTTGGAGGAGAAGAAGAAATGAAGAAAAAATAACAGACCTTTAAACCTCTCTCTCTCTCTCTCTCTCTCTCTCTCTCTCTCTCTCTCTCAAGTGCTTGCTCACGTCTTCATACTTCTTTCATCTTCCTCCCTCTGCTCGCTCGTTTGCCTCTTCTCTTTCACTTTCGTCAATAATAGACGGATTATTGTTTGAGAGAGAGAGAGAGAGAGAGAGAGAGAGAGAGAGAGAGAGAAAGGGGGTTACAGGGACAAGTAGCGCCTTAAAAGGTTTTACGATCCACGCCGAGGAGTTGAAAGCAAGCAGCCATCGATTATAACAAAAGTATTCTGAGAGTTAAAGACAAGGCTATACGAGAGAGAGAGAGAGAGAGAGAGAGAGAGAGAGAGAGAGAGAGAGAGAGAGAGAGAGACTTTTTGTCATATAACTGTACTTTATTTATTTATTTATGTTTTTGTTCAGGGTTATTGTACTGGGATGAAATAAAGGCATGTTGTTCTCCTTGAAAAATATATGATGTTTTCCTCTCCCTCCCCCCGTGTGTGTGTGTGTGTGTGTGTGTGTGTGTGAGGTGATTGGGAGATGTGGATGAATGTATAAAGTGGGTGTGGTAGTGGTGGCTGTGGTGGTGGTTGGGGCTGTGTTGATGGTAGGCGTTATGGTTGGGTTGTGGTTGTAGTAGTAGTGGTGGTGGTAGTTTGTTTACGACCTAATCTGCCCTTAATGACCTAAAATTAACGAAGCTAATAGGTGCAGACTTTGGGATTCACGCCGTCATTAACTTCCCGAAATCCCAACTTCCTCCCCTATTAACTGGCCTTTGGTTCCTTCTTCCTTGCATTAAAAAAAAAAAAAAATGCTGCAGCCCCATCTTTCTCCCCTTCCTCTCTCTCTCTCTCTCTCTCTCTCTCACACACACACACACACACACACACACACACACACACACACACACACACACACACACACACACACACCAGATTCCATAGATTCGCCCTGTGTGTTCTGGAGATAAAGAGGCGCCGGTATGGATCAGTATACAAAGGTAGTCGACTGAAGGAAAGCAAAATAGTTAAAAGGCATCGTTTCTTATCGCGATTGCTTTAGGCCATCGGTACGAAATGAGAACATGAGGAGAGAAGATAGTATCAGGCCGGGCAGCTCCAGTAAGTGTGATTAAACTGCTAGGATAAGACAAGGATAGCAAGAGAGAGAGAGAGTATTCTTCCCCCATCCAGCAGATCTTCAGTGTTATAGGGATGAGTGAAGTGGAGGGAAGTGCAGTGGCGTGGTGGAGGGATGAGCTCATGTGGAGGGGCCGGAAGGAAGTGGAGAGGAAGTGTGCAGTTTGGGAGGAAACGGGAGGAGAAAGAGGCAGGTGTGGAGGGAGGGAGGGAGGAGGTGGGGGAAGGATGTAGAGGGAGTGGCTAGGATTTCCGGTGTGAGTGTGTTGTTGTGGTGGTGGAGTTGGTTGTTATTATTTTCTTTGTTGTTGTTTTGATAGTGGTGGTAGCTGCTGCTGTTGTTGTTGTTGTGGTGGTGGTGGTGGTCTTGCTTACGATGGTGGTGAGAGTGGTGAAGGAAATATCTTTTTGAGACAAGGAATGGTAACAGTATTAGTTAGGTGTATGATATAGGGATGTGAAGAGAGAAGGATGGGGGGAGAGAAGAGAGAGGGGGGGGGAAAGAGGGGGCTGCAGCATCCGTCCAGCCTCCTGATGCACATGCTGATGAGGGAATAGAGGCTGGAAGTAGGGTCGTTGTAAATAATTGCTAACTTATTTATATTATTGACCTTTTAAGCATTATTGGTAACTACTCTCAGTCCTTCATATACAGTCGGCATCAAAAGTTCTGTCGCCTCTCCCTGTCTTCTCTACATAGGCTTTGAAACTAAGTATGTTAAATCCACAGTAACTCCACTTAAACATTGTATTCGGCCACAGATTAATGTCATCAGTGTCAGTTGCTACGGATTCACTACACAGATTTTCATACATCAAGGAAAAAGAAACATTTGAACGACAGGACTTTTGATGCCGACTGTACACAACCGGTCAACTCTGGAACTTTTTTTTTTTTTTTTGGGGGGAGGAACGTGGCCAGGGGTGTGTGTGTGTGTATGTGGGGGTACTAAAGCCAGGTAACCACTTCTATACCTTAATAACCACCTCTATACCCATGATAATTACTTCCGGCTATCTGTCTACCTGTGCCGTCCCTCTCATCACACATCCGGGAAGACCTGGGGAATTACTACACACTGAAATTAATATGCTGTGTGTGTGTGTGTGTGTGTGTGTGTGTGTGTGTGTGTACCAGAGGGGGGATGACCTGGGGAATAAATACACACTGAATTAATATGCTGTGCGTGTGTGTGTGTGTGAGTGTGTGTGTGTGTGTGTGTGTGTGTGTGTGTGTGTGTGTGTGTGTGTGTGTGTGTGTGTGAGTTGACTGACCCCACCACTTCCCCCGCACATTTGGTTGGTGGGTTATTATCTGTATTGTAAACTTCATTCTCTTCTCTCCTTGTCCCGTCCTCGCGTGTAGTCTGCTCGTAGTGAAATATGTATCTATCTATTGCCAGACGCCTTAATCCCGTGAGGGGTGGCCATAAACAAATCGCCTCCATGTCGCCCTGTCCCTCGCCATTTCACTGCCCTGCTCCCAGCTCACACACCCCCTCTCTCATATACCTCTCCACTCCATCCCTGTGAAATATGCGCTAAATTAATATACTGCTTTTTCCTACAGATTTAGTGGGGAGTGGGGGGTGACTTAACATATGACCTTTGCATATTTAGTCAATTTTAGTGCCAGTTCAGTACAAGCTTTCCTGTGTGCTATCCTTTTCTTATTCTTCGTTTTTATGTATACCCTCAGGAACTTCTTCGTATGGGCCTCACGCTCTGACCTTCTTCCTGTCCTCCTGTCTAATGAGGTAATTGGTACTCTCGCTCACTCATCTGTACACACTTCAAGGGGATATTGATGACTGATTTCTTCCTGCCGAGGATGAGATGAAGGGATGGAGCGGAGAAGTATATGAGGGAGGGGGTGTGTGTGAGCTGGGAGCAGGGCGGTGAAATAGCGGGGGACAGGGCGACATGGAGGCGATCTGTTTATGGTCACCCCTTACGGGATTGAGGCGTCCGGCAATAGATCGATAATTAAAGAAAAATAAATCCCATGGTCTTGACACCTGTTAGTACTTGATTCCAGGTAACGCCGGACGATTTTATTCATCAGAGACGATTTTATTCATCAGAGACGATGTTATTCATCAGCGAGACGATTTTATTCATCAGAGAGACGATTTTATTCATCAGGGGGACGATTTTATTCATCCGAGAGACTTTTATTAATCCGATAGACGATTTTATTCATGAAAGAGACGATTTTATTCATCCGAGAGACGATTTTATTCAAGAGACGATTATATTCATCCAAGAGACGATTATATTCATGCAAGAGACGATTTGATTCATCCGATAGACGATTTTATTCATCCAAGAGACGACTATATTCATGCAAGAGACGATTTGATTCATCCGATAGACGATTTTATTCATCCGAGAGACGATTTTATTCATCCGAGAGACGATTTTATTCATCCAAGAGACGATTTTATTCATCCGAGAGACGATTTTATTCATCCGAGAGTGAGTTACAGAAGCCCTTGCGTTAGTCCCGTCACCATTAACGTTTTAGGGTCACGTTAGTTAGGTGGAGGCTTTTCTCTCTCTCTTTCTCTCTCTCTCTCTCTCTCTCTCTCTCTCTCTCTCTCTCTCTCTCTCTCTCTCTCGCTGAACAGATTTACCTGGTGGATAGAGCGTTTTATTTTTTTTTTTATTATAAGTCACGTTTTGGTTAGAAAATAAATCTTTCTACGTTAACAAGGAAAAGGTGACGTTTGTATATTGCGTCTCAGAACTGGTTGTGTGAGTGAGCTTTGTGGCATCTCCGTCTGGTGTTGTAAGGTGGGGAGGAGGAGGAGGAGGAAGAGGAAGAGGTGGAGGTGTCCTAGTATGATGTCATTGGAGGAGGAGGAGGTGGAGGGAAGGAGGAGGAGAGAGATGAAGAGAAAGAAGAAGAATGAGGAGGAGGAGGTGGAAGAGGAGAAAAAATGGTGATGGAGGTGTCCTGTATGATGGAGGAAAAGGAGGAAGAGGGAAGAAGGAGGAGGAGGAGGAGGAAGAGGAGAGAGATGAAGAGAAAGAAGCAAGAGGAGGAGGAGGACATAATTCATAGATTCAGTTTATTCCAAATTCCTGTGTTATTTTTCATTTCCTAGCGTCGTCTTCGTAATGTCCACTTAATTCTGTTTATTTTCTTACCAGCCTCGTCTTACTCCTTGTCTCTTGTTTCTCCTCGTCCTTCGTCACGTGTAGTCTTGGGTTCGTATGAGGAGTGCCTTTGAAGAGAGCGTAACACCTCTTCATTAGCAATTTATTCTGCACGCCTCACTCTCCTCGTGCTAGTTATGTACTGTTGATATTAAGGTGATGTGGTTAATGTGCTAGTCTTAAGGTGTAATATGGAAAATAAATCGCTTAGAAAAAAGTGCAACGAGGCTTCCTGTGGCATCTAGAATATGGGTTTTTGTGTCATCTCTCCTGTCTTCCTCTCCCATCCCGCATTCTCATCCTTCCCCTTATCTCTCCCTTCATCCTCTCTCTCATCCCCGTCTCTCACTCTCCTTCTCTCATCCTCTCCCTCTCATCCCCCTCTCTCTTCCCCTCCCTCTCATCTCCGTCTGTCCCCTCACCCTTTCTTTATTCCCTCCTCCCAGTCCTCCATGTCCCCCTCCCACATCCTCACCTGTCCACCCCCACCCCCACTCCCACCTCGAGACTCCTTCTTTCCCAACACCTGTCCAATCTAACTACCCTCCCTCTTCTCCCCCTCCTGTCTCGGCCCATTCCTTCCTATGGTGCCTCCACCCTCCCCCTTCGTCACTCAGCATACCCCTCCCCCCCACTAATGCTTCCCCACTCAGTCACCTGCCCCCTCCCAATGTAGCCCTTCCCTTCCTTCTCATCTTCCTTCCCCTCCCCTCTCCTCCCTTCCCTTCCTTTCTCTCCCCTCCCCTCCTCTCCTTTTCCTCCCTCTTTGCCAGTCACTTCCTCGTACTCACCCACGTACATTCCTACCAGGACGGCAGCTACCGACACCAATATATAAGAGGTGGACAGGATTATTTAGTGATTTTGGTTTATAGATTTGTGTATGTGTTTGTGTGTGTGTATTTGTACGTATTTATGTATGCCTATCCATTTTATAGGTTGTATTATATTTATGTTTATATGTGTATGTATGTATGTGTGTATGTATGTCTGTATTCATTGTGTAGGTTTTATTATATTTATGTGTGTATGTATCTGTGTATGTATGTGTGTATGTATTTATTGACCATCATCGTGACCATCCTTTCCCTCTTACGTGGGGTTTTAAGAATCCATAAATAGGAACAGGAAAGCCCAAGACTAGAAAACACACACACACACACACACACACACACACACACACACACACACACACACACACACACACACACACACACACACACACACACACACGTTTAATGTAGGAACTTGTATACTTATTCTACTGCTTGTAACACCGCCCTGTTGTTGATGTGCAGTGGAGTGGTGAGAGAGAGAGAGAGAGAGGGAGAGAGAGAGTGTTTGTTTGTATGCCACGGCTGTTATTGTTTACGCTGCATAAACAACAACAACAACACGTTTTTGATATACCCGACTCTCCTTGGATCTTTCTTCCTTCCTTCCTTTCTCCTCATTTTCCCCTTCTTCTCCTCCTTTCATACTCCTCCTCCTCCTCCTCCTCTTGTTTCACCTTAATAGTATATGACTAATTAACCTTTCTCTCCTCGCGTCTGTCTTCCATCCATTCTTCTCTTTTGTTCATTCTTCTCCTCATCCTCCCTCCTCCTCTTTCCTCCTCTTTTCCCATTCTCTTCTCATCCTCTTCCTCCTCATTTCCTCTTTTTCTCTTTAACGATAGGTGGCCGATGCACACCCGTTTCTCCTTGCGTCTTTCTTCGTTTTTTCTTCCTTCTAATTCCTCTCCTCAGCTCATTCTCCTTCTTCTTCTTTTTCTTCTTTTCCTCTTGTTATTGTATACGCAAGCTAAGCAAGGCCATGTGACTGATATCGCTGTCTCTCCTCCTCTCCTCCTCTCTTTTCCTTCTCTCTCCCCTTTCTTCTCTCCTCCTCCTCCTCTCTTTTCCTTCTCTCCTCCTCTCTTTTCATTCTTTTCCCCACTTTTCTCTTCCTTCTCTCCTACTCCCACCTCTTCTTTCCTCTTTCTTACTCCCACCTCTTCTTTCCTCTTTCTTACTCCCTCCTCTTCTTTCCTCTTTCTTACTCCCACCTCTTCTTTCCTCTTTCTTACTCCCACCTCTTCTTTCCTCTTTCTTACTCCCACCTCTTCTTTCCTCTTTCTTACTCCCACCTCTTCTTTCCTCTTTCTTACTCCCACCTCTTCTTTCCTCTTTCTTACTCCCACCTCTTCTTTCCTCTTTCTTACTCCCACCTCTTCTTTCCTCTTTCTTACTCCCACCTCTTCTTTCCTCTTTCTTACTCCCTCCTCTTCTTTCCTCTTTCTTACTCCCACCTCTTCTTTCCTCTTTCTTACTCCCACCTCTTCTTTCCTCTTTCTTACTCCCACCTCTTCTTTCCTCTTTCTTACTCCCTCTCCTTCTTTCCTCTTTCTTTACATATCAGGAACAACAACAGCATGTCAGATCCCTCCCCCGTCATCTCATATATCTTTCACTTCTTTCCCTTTCTTTCCTTCTTCCTCTCTTTCCTCCTCCTTCCTCTCTTTCTCTTCCTTCTCTCCTCTCCTTCTCCACTTTCATCTTTTATTTACATTTTAGAACAACAGGTGACAATTCTCCCCTTCATGTCATATTTCTTTCACCTTTCTCTTCTCTTTCCCTTTCCAATTCTTTTCCCTTCTTTACATATCATTCTTTTGTTATTTTCTTGTCTTTTCGTTTATCTTTCCTTTGATCTTCCAGTTACCTCTTTCTCTACACACACACTCTCTCTCTCTCTCTCTCTCTCTCTCTCTCTTTCGTTGCGCTGTCTTGCCTTCGACTTGTAAGAACCATGAGGTGAATGTCTGGTGAGGGCAGGGAGCGTGAGAGAGAGAGGGAGAGAGAGAGAAGGTAGGAAAGGAACGAATGGGAAAAAGAAGGAAGGGAAGGATGTTGGGGATGGAAGAGGGAAGGATGGAGGGTAGGGGGCGGAAAGAGGGAAGTCCAGGAGAGAGAGAGAGAGAGAGAGAGAGAGAGAGAGAGAGAGAGAGAGAAAGAGAGAGAGAGAGAACTGGGGGAAAGAGGGAAAAAGGGGGGGGATGATAAAATGGATTCCTAGGAGAAGGGGATAGGAAAGAGAGATAGGGAAGAAGGGGAGGGGAAGAAGGTACAGAGGAGAGTAGGAAATGGAAATTAGGAGACGGAAGGATGGAGATCTTGGAGAGGGAGAGAAAGAGGGAGTAGGGAGGGAGGGAGGATAGGAGATGAAAGAATGTAAATGTAGGAGAGAGGGGGAGGGGGAGGAGAGGGAGAGAAAGGAGGAGAGGGGAAGGGGAGAGGTAGAGAAAGGAGGAGGGGGGAGGGGAAGGATAGGAGATAAAAGAATGTAAATGTAGGAGAGGGGAGAGGGAGGGAAAAGTGGGAAGGGGAGGAGGTGGAGGGACGGAAGCCTAGGATAGGGGGAAGGGAGGTTAGGGAGAGGGAAAGGTAGATGGAGGGAGGGAGGGAGGAAAGAAGGAATGTGGAGAGAGGAAGTGGTTATGAAGAAAAACGCGAGACATTGAGCGAGGAAGAGTTCACCTTTTGACTTCTTGGATTTTCTTGCGACTTAAGGAAATTGAGTGAAGGTAGCCTGATATTAAAGAGAGAGAGAGAGAGAGGGAGGGAGGAAGCAGTAGAAAGACTAATTGAAGACAGTGTGTGTGTGTGTGTGTGTGTGTGTGTGTGTGTGAGAGAGAGAGAGAGAGAGAGAGAGAGTCCTACACAATAATTACCCTGGGAGTCGCCTCAGGTTCTTCTTCCACCTCACCTACACAAGGAGGTTGTTGGTAGGTGTACATGGGGTTGGTAGGTGCACATAGGGTTGATAGGTGTACATGGGTGTGGTAGGTGCGCATGGTGGTGGTAGGTGTACATGGGGGGTAGGTGTACATGGTGGTGGTAGGTGTACATGGGATTGTTAGATGTACATTTTGGTATGTGCACATGTGGTTGGTGGGAGGTGGTAGGTGTACATGGGGTTGGTGTACGTGGTGGTGGTAGGTGTACATGTGTTGACAAGTGTACTTGGGGTTGGTAGATGCACATGGGATTGTTAGATGCACATTTTGGTAGGTGCACACGGGATTGCTAGGTGTACATGGGTTTGGTGGGTACACACGAGCTTGGTAGGTGCACTGTGGGTTGATTACAGGTGCAGAGAGCCTTAATTACAGGTGTCCTAAAGGTGAAATAGACGCAGAGGAATCCTAATGGCAGGTGTATCAAAGCATTCTGTCTCAAGGTGAAATTTAATCTATTCTTTGCCGCCTCCAGACGATTTTATTCAGCTGGGGAGATTTTGGAACTGGAGGGGTTAGATACAGCCCTCAGATTTTTTTTTCTATGGTTTTCAGATAAGAGTTTTGGTACGAGTGGTTTTTTCAGAGTACCTTTAAATCGTCTGGCAGGAACATGGAATACTTATAAATGATGTCCCGAGGCTGAAGAGATTAATTACAGGTGTCTGAGGGTTAATTACAGGTGTATCAGGTTAATTACAGGTGTCTGAGGTTAATTACAGGTGTCTGAGGGTTAATTACAGGTGTCTGAGGTTAATTACAGGTGTTTGTGGTTAATTACAGGTGATAGTTAATTAGAGGTGTCTCAGGTTAATTACAGGTGTTTGGTTAATTAAAGGTTGAGGTTAATTACAGGTGTCAGAAGTTTATTACTCTTATCTGAGGTTAATTAAATCTCAGGTAAATTACTGGCCTGAGGTTATTTACAGGTGTGTGTGTGTGTGTGTGTGTGTCTGTGCGTGAGAGAGAGAGAGAGAGTTGATGTAGTCTTCATTACCAAGAGTTACGATCCATTTGTTCCCTGACCTCGCCACGCCAGTTTTCATTCTGTCAGTCTCATTCTTGCTTCATTCTGTCAGTTTCATTCTGAGATTATGCTTCATTCTGGCAGCTTGATTCTATATTCTTCATTGTCTGTTTCATTTTGTATTATTCATTCTGTCTGTTTCGCATTCTTCATTCTGTTTCATTCTTTATTCTTCATTCTGTCTGTTTCATTCTTTATTCTTCATTCTGTCTTTCATTCTTTGTTCTTCATTCTGTTTCATTCTATTATTCTTCATTCTGTCTGTTTCGCATTCTTCATTCTGTCTGTTTCATTCTTTATTCTTCATTCTGTCTTTCATTCTTTGTTCTTCATTCTGTTTCAGTCTTTATTCTTCATTCTGTCTTTCATTCTTTGTTCTTCATTCTGTTTCATTCTATTATTCTTCATTCTGTTTCATTCTATTATTCTTCATTCTGTTTCATTTTTTATTCTTCATTGTTTCATTCTATTATTATTCATTCTGTTTCATTCTTTATTCATTCTCTTTCATTCTTCACTGTTTCATTCTTTATTCGTCATTCTGTTTCACTCATTCTTGTTTCTCCATTGTCAGTTTCATTCTCGTTTGTTTTGGTGTCATAGTATATCCTCTAGTCTCTCATTCTTACCTCATTCTTTTAGTTTCATTCTCTCTCATAATTTATCATCTCTTCATGTTTTCTCTCTATCTCCTGATGGTTATATTTTAGGCCTGTCATTCATTTTTTACTTCCTTTTTCTCGTCTCTCTCTCTCTCTCTCTCTCTCTCTCTCTCTCTCCCAGCTTACCTGTGTACGCTGTTTCCTTCCATTCCTCTTTTTTATTATCTCACTCAGAGACTTCAGAGTTCAGGAGAATGGTGTGTGTGTGTGTGTGTGTATGAGTATGAGAGAGAGAGAGAGAGAGAGAGGGTAAAGAAAGCAAGTATGTGTGAAATGTTATTGGTGTGGGATGCTGGACCTGTATTGCTTACGTAAGAGGGGGGAGGTTAACATCGATGGGGAGGGGAGGAGAGGAGAGGAGGTTGGGAGGAGAGGGGGAGGGGAGGTGGGGGATGGAGAGGAAGGGGAGATGGAAGGTGAAGGGGATTAGGAAGTGTAAGGGAAGAGGGATTTGGATGCCTTACTCTGTCCAACTTCTCGTATCTCATCCCACTAATCCCGTGTTGAGAGAGAGAGAGAGAGAGAAGAGGGAGAGGGAGAGAGAGAGGAGGGATGGAAGGAGGAAAGGTTGAGACGAGATGAAGAAAGGGGTTAGAAATGAGAGAGAAGGTTGGGTAGGGAAGGGAGGGTTGGAGGGAGTGACGTAGATCAAGAGAGGAAGGGAGGGCAATGGTAGGGAGGGAGAGGGGGGGGGAGAGGCGCGTCTGGAAAGAGAGAGAGGGGGGGGGGAGCTGGCGAGACGCACGGAGGAAGGCAACGAGAGAGAGAGAGAGAGAGAGAGAGAGAGAGAGAGAGAGAGAGAGCGCGCATACGCCTAAAGCAGGAGGAAGGGAGGGCGCATGATTAAAGAGAGGGAGAATGGAGGGAGGGAGGGAGGGAGGGAGGGAGGGAAGGCGCACGACACGAGAGGAAAGGAAGAAAGGCGCGAGGAGTGGAGGGGGAGGGAAGGAGGAGGAGGTAGGGAGGAAGAGAGAGGGAGAGTCGCACGAGTGAAGAGGGAGGGAGAGGAAGGAATGAGAGAGAACAGGAGGGAGGGAGAGAAAATGCACCTCTGGCATTGGGAGGGAGAGAGAGAGAGAGAGAAGCTGGGAAAGGGTGGACGAGAGCAGTTGAAGAAAATACGTTATGAGCAAAAAGGAGAGAAGGAAGGAAGGAGGGAGGGAAGAAAGGAGGGAGAGAAGGGGAAAAGAGGGAGGGACGGAAGGAAGAAAGGAAGGGGAAAAGAGGGAGGGAGGGAAGAAAGGAAGGAGGGGGGAAGGGAAAAGAAGGAGGGAGGGAAGAAAGGAAGAGGAAAAGAGGGAGGGATAGAAGAAAGGAGGGAGCGAAACGGAGAAGATGGAGAGAGGGAAGGAAGAAGGGCAAAATAGGGAGGGAGGGAAGAAAGGAGGGGGAGAAAGGGAGAAGGAGGGGGAGAGAGTAGAGTAGGAGGAAAGAATGCACGCCTGAAGATGGAGGGAGGTACGGAGGGGGTGGGGAGGGGAAGGAGAGAGGTTAGGAGGGGGTGGGGAGGGGAAGGAGAGAGGTTAGGAGGGGGGGTGGAGGGAGGTACGGAGGGGGAGGAGAGAGAGGGGAGGGGGAGGAGGAGAGGTGGGGGATCGCCACAACACATTACCTCCCCTGTGATCCTGATGCAACGCTGACTCACCATCCCCTCCCCACCACCCCCACCCCTCCCCTGTTACCTACCACTTCAACTTCTACTACTACCACATCATCTACCACAGCTACTTACCACATCACCACTACTCCTTCCCTGTTACCACCACAACAAACCAGTCACCACTACACATCACCACCATACCCCTTCCCTATCACCACCACAGATGACTGATCACCACCACAATTATCACCACAGTTCCCACATCACCACAAGGACTATACCCTATCACCACCACAAACACCACACCACCACCACCACAACTTAGACATCACCCAGTATTGACAATTTCCAAAATGTGTGATGAGAGAAGTGATGAGCGAAGTGTATCTGGCCTCTCTCTCTGTCCTTGCTAACCGCACTCTGAAATATGGCATGCAGGCTAACCGTATCAAATAATTGCTGGCGTGAGAGGAAGAGGGGATGGGGAGGAAAAGGAGGAGGAGGTGGGGAGGAAGAGAGAGGGAAGGGAAAGGAGGAGGAGGTAGGAAGGAAGAGAGAGGGAGAGGAAAGGAGGAGGAGGTAGGGAGGAAGAGAGAGGGAGAGGAAAGGAGGAGGAGGTAGGGAGGAAGAGAGAGGGAAGGGAAAGGAGGAGGAGGTAGGTAGGAAGAGAGAGGGAAGGGAAAGGAGGAGGAGGTAGGTAGGAAGAGAGATGGAGAGGAAAGGAGGAGGAGGTAGGGAGGAAGAGAGATGGAGAGGAAAGGAGGAGGAGGTAGGGAGGAAGAGAGAGAGAGAGATTCATAAGTGAAGAGGGAGGGAGAGGAAGGAATGAGAGAGAACGGGAGGGAGGGAAAGAAAATGCCTTCTGGAATTGTGTGAGAGAGAGAGAGAGGGTTGTAAAAAGTTCCTACCACCCCGACACCTTTCACCACCACCACCACCACCACCACCACCACCACCACCACCACTGTCTCATCCTTCTCCCCACCACACCTTCCACCACCACTGTCTCTCATCCTCCTCTCCAACACCTCACCACCACCACCATCGCCACTTCTATATCCTTCCATCCTCACCCCCACCAAACCACACTACCACAGCGTTCCATAGACGCCTACACCATCATCACTACTCCTTCACCACCTCCACCACTATCCCACCACCACCATCACCCCCACACCTTTCACCCCCATATATCTCTCGTCTCCCCCTCTTATCACCATCCCCACTATAACTCCACCACCCTTCCACCATCCACCACTACCATCACCCCCGCACTATCTACCCCTCCCCTATCCCCCATCCCCACCATTACCCCACCACCCCTACATCATCCACCATTACCATCACCCACACACCTCTCACCTCCCCCTATCCCCCATCCCCACCATAACCCTACCACCCTACACCATCCACCACCTCCATCATCCCCACACCTCTCTCATCTCCTATCCCCCATCCCCACCATGACCCCATCACCCCCCTCCACCATTACCATCATCCCCTCACCATCTACCCCTCCCCCTCCCCACCATAACCCCACCACCACTAACGTCACCTCCACAGTCACCACAACACAGGTATGACTCACCTTTCGTTGCCAAGCTCATTAACCACCTTTCGGAATTGGTTCGTGTTGTTTGACCTTTGACCTAGTGGAGTACAGTGACCATACGCATTATTGACCCTTCCACTACCATTTTTTTTTGTTTTTCCTTTTTCGTGACTGTCTCCAGATTGTTTTTTTTTTTTTTTTTTTTTTTTTTTTGGGGGGGGGGGGAGACCTCGTATTTAGTGTTAGGAAAATGAGAGGATTTTTTTTAAATTGCTTTTTACTTTGCTGTATTTTTTTCTTATTTAGTTCAGGTAAGGACGTGCTACAAACTCACTCACTCTCTCTCTCTCTCTCTCTCTCTCTCTCTCTCTCTCTGACACACACACACACACACACACACACACACACACACACACACACACACACACACACACACACCAATCCGGGAGGGCTGTGCTAAGCTTTATAAACCCCTTTTAGCATTAATCCCCTTAAAAATCCACCAGACGTCACAGATTTCAAGGGATTTATGGAAGACTTACGGCGATATTTCAACCCCTATTTAATTCCAAGACGGTTTTTTGTCCGCTGAATAAAATCGTCTGGCTAGGAAGAAAAGTATATATATATATATTTTTTACTGCACTTCGTAAACGCCTCTTGTTTATTTTCAGTATAGCGAAGGCCTCTCGTCATGAAGGGGTTATCTATCTATCTATCTATCTGTCTGTCTATCTATCTATCTACTTTCCCCAGTTTGAAAAGCCCGCCAGAAAAGATGCATATTAAGCCCTCGTAGTGAATAGGCTAACCACTTCAGGCTGATTATTTCTGTACCTCCAGACGATTTTATTCAGGTTAAAAATAATCGTCGTGGAATTAAATGGGGTTGAATTATCGCAAATAGTTTCCATTGAAGCCCCTGAGAGCGGTGTGTGTGTGTGTGTGTGTGTGTGTGTGTGTGTGTGTGTGTGTGTGTGTGTGTGTGTGTGTGTGTGTGTTTAGATTAGCCCTATGTTTTGATGGACGTGTGATGCTTATGTGAATTTCCATTTGTAGGAATTAGCCACAACCACAATTACCACACTACCAGAGTACAACCGTCGCACCTTCATCTCGCTACCACAACCAACGCTAGGCCTACCATCATCCACACAACCACAACTATCACCCCAGTACCACAAACCACCACACTCGGCCACCACCACAATCACACCACTAACGCAACAACCACTACCATCACACTACCACAACTACCACCATTTCCCAGCTACCACAACTACCACCATCTCCCAGCTACCACAACTACCACCGTCTCCCAGCTACCACAACTACCACCATCTCTTAGCTACCACAACTACCACCATCTCCCAGCTACCACAACTACCACTCTCACTACGGAAACAACCACATCACTACCATAATCCGTCACATAATACATGACGTCAGTGCCACGTGATTGCAAGCACTGTTATTGTTATGGGGACGTTTGCCCCCCCTCTCTCCCCTCTCCCTTCTCCCCCTTCTCTATCCCCCCATTTATTATATCCTCCCCTCCCCTCCCCTCCTTTCCTCTTCTCTCCATCTATTGCGTCCTCACCCCAACCCCTCTCTCCCCTCCCTCCTACTGTCACGTCTCCACCTTCTCTGTATTTTGCCTTTCCCACCCTCTCTTCCTCCCATATTCCCTTTCCAGCAAGTTATTCCCCCATCCCCCTTCCCCACTCATCTTTCTCTTCTTCCAGTTTGTCATCCTCCCCTTCCTCCCTCCCCTCCTCTTCCTCTTTGTTATATCTTCCCCCTCCACTTCCTCCTTTTCCTTACACCCTTCTTCCCGTCTTTCCCCTTACCCACTCCCTCATCATCCTTTCCCTACTCTCTCCTTGCCTTCCATCCTTCCCTTTACCCCTTCCTCATCCACCTCTTCCTTTTCGTCCTCTACTTTTCTTCTCTCCTTCCAACCCTATCCTGCCTTGCCTTCCCTTCCCCTCCCTTCTCTTCTCCTACTATCTCGTGTCTCATTCTCTTCCCTTCCCTTCTTTCCCCTTCCCTTCCCTTCCCTTCTTTCCCCTTCCCTTCCCTTCCCTTCTTTCCCCTTCCCTTCCCTTCCCTTCTTTCCCCTTCCCTTCCCTTCCCTTCTTTCCCCTTCCCTTCCCTTCCCTTCCCTTCCCTTCCCTTCTTTCCCCTTCCCTTCTTTTCCCTTCCCTTCCCTTCTTTCCCCTTCCCCTCTCTTCCCTTCCCCCTTCCCGTGACCCTGACTGCCCCTCTTCCTTACGGTGCCTTGCCGTTACCCTCGTCACACACACACACACACACACACACACACACACACACACACACACACATTTTGCAACTTGTCAACAAAACACATAAAAACATATTATACACGTGTACAGAAATGTGTGAGGACATGTTTACAGTTAAGGCCATTCACACACACACACACACACACACACACACACACGCCAGATTTGTCCTCATTTTGATAACAGAGGCACACACACCATGCCTGGTGTGTGTGTGTGTGTGTGTGTGTGTGTGTGTGTGTGTGTGTGTGTGAGAGAGAGAGAGAGAGAGAGAGAGAGAGATGGTTGAGTCATTCTGCGTGAACTACGTAAGCGAAACGAGGAAAAAAATTGGTCTCATGGCATTTCTCCTTTTAATTACTATCCAAGGTTGAATTGTTGCACAGTCATAGCTGCGTGCGTGTGTGTGTGTGTGTGTGTGTGTGTGTGTGTGTGTGTGTGTGTGTGTGTGTGTTTATGCGAGGAAGAAGGAACCAAAGGCCAGGAGCCCGAAAACCGTTCCTTCCAAGAAAAAACAAAAACAAAAACAGTACAAAAGAGAGCCAAATTCAAGATCCGTTCATTTCGCGATGCCTGGACACACTGCGTTTGAAAGACTGGAGATCGTAGAAAGTGGGAAATGCAGACAGAGGGAGACAGTTCCAGAGTTGACCTGTTGCATAAATGAAGGGCTGGGAGTAACGGTTAACTCTTGCGTTTGAGAGTTGGACAGAAAAGGGATGTGAGTTTGTTGCTAGACGGGTGCTACGCGCCCATCGTAAAGGTGGAGGGATGCAAGATAGTTCAGCGGAGCAGTGACCATTGAAGTAGCGATAGAAAAGAGATAAAGATGCAACAGTGCGGCGAAGGGACAGAGGTTGAAGGGAGCCAGTAAGAGGAGGAGAGTTAGTGAGACGAAAAGCCTTTGATTCCACCCAGTTGAGAAGAGCTGTATGTGTGGAGCCTCCCCACACATTAGAGTTGTACCCCTTTAGTACGAGGCCTTTCATAAATTAGGTAAAATTGTCTGGAGAGAACAGAAAGAAAATTACGTCATCGGGTTGAAAGGGTTAAATGACGTCCTCGTAGTGAAGAGGCAAGAGGAGTGAGGTGAGTCAGTGGGTGTGGAGGGAGAGAGTAACATAACACGTAGGAGCAGCCTAGCATTACTCATCCCTTCACACACACACACACACACACACACACACACACACACACACACACACACACAGAAGCTGAATAAAATGCGAAAGTTGTAATATTTACAAAGTCATCAGGTTGAAGGTGTTATTATTATTATGATTTATTATTATTATTATTATTATTATTATTATTATTATTATTATTATGAGTAGTAGTAGCAGTAATGGTAGTAGTAGTTGTTGTTGTTGTTGTTTATTTATTTATTTATTTATTTGCTGGTGCTCACGGATCATATTTCGCATAGAAGAGACATTTTCAGTTGGACAGGTAAGATATAACCTTCATTAACCTTACCACAGCGACAGGTGTCCTTAATGGAAATATACCTTAATACCAGATATATACCAGACAAGTATATATTTGGTATAGCGGTATATTTTGGTGTGAAGGGGTGAATTATGTGCTGTGCAAAGCATGTGTATATATCTTTTGAGTATAGTGATGAGATGGAGGGATGGAGAGAGGGGGGTGTGAGCTGGGAGCAGGGCAATGAATGGCGGGGGACAGGGCGACATGGAGGCGATTTGTTTGTGGCCACTCCTTACGGGATTAAGGCGTCTGGCAACAGATGGAGATAGATGTTTGTTGTACGAAAATGTTATACCGTTATACGAATCTCCTTGACGTAACACCCTTACATGTTCGACTTATTCAGCTGCCTTTATTTTTTTTAATCTTTTGCTGTTGTATAATGAGAAAGTTATAGTGAATCAAAAGGGAAGAGAGAGAGAGAGAGAGAGAGAGAGACGAGGAGAAGAGGGTCATGTCAAGTGAAATTAGTCTGTGAAAGTTGTAAATCATCATCATCATCCACAATTCCAGAGCGCTTTCGAAATATTTAAATCAAGAAAAAAAATTATGATTGGATGTGAGTCAGTGGTGTGTGTGTGTGTGTGTGTGTGTGTGTGTGTGTGTGTGTGTGTGTGTGTGTGCGTGCGAGAGAAAGAGAGAGAGAGAGAGAGAGAGTATGAAAGTTTGATATGACGAGCGTTTGTGTGAGTGTATGACCGTGTGCGTACGTGTGTGCGTAGAGGAGGAATTAATGAAAGAACACCACCAACGTGTGTGCGTATGTGTGTACGAGAGGAAATAATCGCAGTGCGGCCCAACAGGTGTGTGTGTGTGTGTGTGTGTGTGTTTCTGTGTGTGTGTGTGTGTGTGTGTGTGTGTGTGTGAAGGTCACCTGGATGAGTCATACATCCAGTTACCTAAAATACCTGGACGCGTCACCCACCCCCACCCACCCCCTGCGGCCAGGTGAGAGAGAGAGAGAGAGAGAGAGAGAGAGAGAGAGAGAGAGGGTAGGCGTGGGGGGAAGGAAAAGAGGGCAGACTTGGTGAGAGAAGAAAGAGGAAAGTGTTAGAACTAAAAAGAAAGAGATTAAGAGAATGGGGAGGGGAAGAGGAGGTACGAGGAATAGAGAGGACTTTGAACTTTGAAAGTGGAGAGAGAGGCAGGGGAAGAGGAAGGTAGTTGGAGGGTGGAGGGGAGACTGGAGGAAAGAGGAGTTTGGAGGGAGAGAGGGAGGGAAAAAGGGAGGAATTGGATCTAGGAGATGGAGGAGATAGTAATGAAGGAGGGGAGTTGATGGAGGAAGAGTGGAGAGAAGGTTATGGGATGGACGGAGGAAAGGAGGGAGGGATGGAGGAAAGAATGTAGAGATTTTTATGGGTGGCTGGAGGGATGAAGACAGGTATGGAGAGAGAGAGAGAGAGAGAGAAGGGGTGGAGGGAGGTAGGGATGATTATGGAAAATACGGAAGAGAGGGGTGGAAGGATAGATTAACGAGTGGATGGATGGATGGAAGAAGGATGGAGGGAAGAAAGGGTGGTTGGATAGATGGAAGAAGGATGGTTGGACGAATGGAAGGAAGGATCGTTGGGTGGATGAAAGGAAGGAAGGATGGATGAATTGATGGATGGATGGATAGAAGGAAGGAGTAGAAGGCAAAATGTAAGAGGTTCCAAGGGGAGAGAGAGAGAGAGAGGGAGAGAGAGAGAGAGAGAGAGAGAGCCGAACTATTGGAATGGAAGAATGAATAATGCGAAATAGAAATGAATTCCGCAATGCAAATATGAATGCAAATGAAGAGGAGATGAAGAGGAATATGAGAGAGCGATGTGAGGAGAATTTTGGAGGTTAAAAAAGAATATACCGAAATGAGGAAGGTCATATTCCTCTCTCTCTCTCTCTCTCTCTCTCTCTCTCTCTCTCTCTCTCTCTCTCTCTCTCTCATCCATAATTATTTCTCTGTTTAATGCTGTAAGTGTTTAAAGGCCAAAGTATTAATAATAAAAATAATATTATACGGAGAGAGAGAGAGAGAGAGAGAGAGGGGGGGGAGGGCGTTTGCAAGCTAAGTAACGTATTGGAATGTTCACAGGCTTTGCACCATGACTCATACGGGGGGGGGTGCGTGGGGGGAGGGGAAAAAGGGGGGAAGAGAGGGGAGGGGAAGAAGAGGAGGTAGGAGCAGAGGTGAGGGAACTGAATGAGTCAGGGAAGGAAGAGTAAGAACTGGAGAGAAGAAATGAGTAGAAAAGAAATGTGAGCAAGGGAGAGGAATGAAGGTAAGTGGTAGGGAGAGAGAGGGAGAGAGAGAAAGAGGAATGGAGAGAGGGAGGGAAGGAAGGAGAGTGAGAGAGGGAAGGATGGAGAGAGGGAAGGAACGCAGGAAAGAGGAAGGAAGGTGAGAGGGTGGGAAAGGAGGGAGAGGGGCGGAATAGGAGTGAGGAAGGGAAAGAAAGAGGGAGAGAGGTGAAGGAATATTAGAGAGTCAGGCATGGAAGAGTAAGACTTGGGGAGGAAAAAATTGGTGTAGAAGGAACTATGAGAGGAGGAGGAGAGGAGAAGGAAGATGAGGAAGAGGGAGAGAAGGAAAGGAAGAAGGAGGAGGAGGAGGAGGAAGAAGAAAGGTGAGGGAATAATCATGAGAGTCAGAAATGGAGGAGTAAGAATTGGAGAGAGGAAATAAATGCTGTAGGAGAACTGTGAGTGAGGAGGAGTGGAAGGAAAAGAAGGAAGGAAGGAGGGAGAAATGTAAGAAGGAAGGAAGGAGAGAGGTATGATAGTTTTAGAAGTGGAAAGCAGAAAGATGTAAGGCGATTAGAGAAAGTGAAGAGAACAGTAGAGATGGAGAAAAAGTGAGAGAGAGAGAGAGAGAGAGAGAGAGAGATTACTGAGGAAGTGCAGAGAGAGGGAAGGTAATGCTGAGGCCAGGAAACTCATCTCTTTTTAGTGAGTCGCTTTTTGTGGTGCTTCCGAGAGAGAGAGAGAGAGAGAGAGCACGATGTCAGTAGTGAGAATTGAAGGAAAAAAATTAGAAGGGTGAAAAAGGATGTAGGTGATAAGTGTATGTGGAATAATACTCGTAGAGCCATGAGAGAGAGAGAGAGAGAGAGAGAGAGAGAGAGAGAGAGAGAGTTGATGATGATGATGATTCGTCTTCTTTATATATTTTTATTTTCTGCCACACGTGTCAAGTCGTGTTTACATACAGTGAATGGAGGAGAGAGGAGTGATGTCATTGTGTGTGTGTGTGTGTGTGTGTGTGTGTGTGTGTGTGTGTGTGTGTGTTTTGACGTCATTGTGGCTTTGACGTGTGTGTGTGTGTGTGTGTGTGTGTGTGTGTGTGTGTGTGTGTGTGTGTGACCATGTTTTGCAAGTCAGTGTACATCTTGTGTGTGTGTGTGTGTGTGTTTATTATGATTGTGACCGGGTTGTGTGTTTTGCGAACTTGCAAGTCAGTGCCGATGTGTGTGTGTGTGTGTGTGTGTGTGTGTGTGTGTGTGTGTGTGTGTGTGGAAGAAAAACTGCGTGAATATGGTCGATAATGTGTAGATACTTTTTTATATAAATTCTGAGAGAGAGAGAGAGAGAGAGAGAGAGAGAGAGAGAGAGCGCCTTCCTGATACTTAGGGGTGAATGAGGAATAACTGAAGGACACTGTGTTGGGAGGGAGTTAAATTTTTGCCCCTCTCTGTGTACGTATTTTTATCTGTGTTTATCAGCATGTATGTGTGTATGTATGGATTTGTGTATGTATGGATGTGTGGCTGTACGTATGTGTTGGTATGTATGTGTGGTTGTTTGTAAATGTGCAAGTATGTATGTTTGTATGCTTGTATGTATATGTGTGTGTGTGTGTATGATTCTATGTATGTGTGTAGGTATGCTTGTATGTATATATGTGTGTGTGTGTGATTCTATGTATGTGTGTACGTATGCTTGTATGTGTGTGTGTGTATGCTTGTATGTATATGTATGTGTGTATGTATGGTTGTATATATGTATGTATGCTTTATGTGCGTATGTATGTATGTAAATTTGTATGAACGCGTCATCCTCGTCTCTTCTATTCCTCACTGTCCTTTAAGATGTCATTTATTTAATCCACAAAGTCCACGTCATGGTGTTTGGATGGGCAAATACTGGGAAGAAAAACACCGAGAGAGAGAGAGAGAGGCGGAGTAACGGGAGGGAGGGAGGAACCAGACAAGCCCCCGACATAAGGTGACGTAACCAGAGAGAAGAGAGAGAGAGAGAGGTAATGTGTGTGTGTGTGTGTGTGTGTGTGTGTGTGTAGGAGCGTGGCGGTGTGAGTGTGAGTCATTGTAGTGTGAGTCACTCTTGTTCATTTCCTCGTGAATGCTGTAGGACCTTCTCTCTCTCTCTCTCTCTCTCTCTCTCTCTCTCTCTCTCTCTCTCTCTCTCTCTCTCTCTCATACACACTACACATCCTTCCACAACAATCCTTCCTTTCCAACATCAACACTCATCTCCCTATTTATATCTCTAAATAAAACACACACACACACACACACACACACACACACACACACACACACACACACACACACACACACACACACCACCTCCATTTCTACCCACGTGCTTCCATATCTGACTGCCTGTCAACCTACCTTTCCTACCTACCTACCTACCTACCTACCTACTTACCTATTCACACACCTACTTACCCTCCTTGCTAGCTTACCACGTCACTTCTCCTCCTTGCCTACCTACCTGCCTCTCTTCCTGCCTCCCTGCCTACCCACCTGCCTACCTGCCTTCTCACCTGGCGGCCACAGCACTTCAGGCTGCCACTTTCCTGCCTCATAACACTTCCTTCCACGTGACAGCAGAGAGAGAGAGAGAGAGAGAGAGAGAGAGAGAGAGAGAGGTTAGATTTTGTGTTATATGAAGAAGGGCGTGAATGAAGAAGGAAAATAGCGGCAGATAGAAGCATATTGATAGATGGGTAGAGGTATGCATGGATGGATAGATAAATAGATAGATAGGTAGATAGATACATTGATAGATGGATAAATGGATTGACGGAGAGAGAGAGAGAGGGGAGAGGGGAAAACAAACCCACCTTCAAATGACCAACTAATGAATGAGTAAATGGAGAGAGAGAGAGAGAGAGAGAGAGAGAGAGAGAACACAAACCCACCCTCAAATGACCGCCAGTGTTATCAAATTATCGTGACCAATTCTGACCTTTCAGTACAGTTCTTATCGTAATTGGGGGCACGACCATTACGACTTAGGATTATTGGCATTGGATTATCGGGATTTATATTAACCCTTTCAGTACGAGAGGTCGGTGAAAGATGAGCAGAATTGTTGTTAGTATGTCTGTCTGTCTGTGTGTCTGTCTGTATACGATCTTTGTGTGTGTGTGTGTAAGTATGGTGTGTGGCGTGCCTAGAGTTTGTTAATAACTTGGTGGATTGTGTTGATGTGATGGGAAATACACACACACACACACACACACACACACACACACACACACACACACACACACACACACACACACACACACACTTCCTTTGACATTTTCATTTTTACATTCTCATATCACGCGCACAAACACACACACACACACACACACACACACACACACACACACACACACACACACACTTCCTTTGACATTCTCTCTCTCTCTCTCAGTGATTCGGAAAGAGGGGGGGGGTTAAGTTGGCAGGGTGTTAGGAGTGGTGTGATACCTGGTGTGAGAAGTGGTATGTCCTTGCCATTAATACCACCACTATCTCCACTACCGATACCACTGTCACCACCACTATTACCACTACCACCACCACTACAACTACTTCTACCTGCACCACACTACCACCATCACTACTACACTACCTTCACTTTAGTTACCACCATAACCACCACTACCACCACCACCATCATCCCTATCACATCCCCCACCACTGATACCACAACTACCACCATCATCCCTATCACATCCCCCACAACTACCACCATCCCCACCACTACCACCGCCACCACCATCATCCCTATCACATGCACCACCACTGATACCACAACTACCACCATCCCCACCACCACCACCACCACCATCATCCCTATCACATCCCCCACCACTGATACCACAACTACCACCATCCCCACCGCTACCACCACCACAATTATCGAAGATCCTGACCCCTTCACATTTCTCCATCCGGCAATTATATTATTCTCAGCCTGTGCATACCAGATAAAGGAACATCCAAGCACCACTGCCTCATAGCTCTGTCTGTTTGCCTACCTCCTCTCTCTTCTCTTTCGTACCTCCTCTCTCTCCTCCTTCCTACCTCCTCTCTCACCTCTTTCCTGCTTCCTCTCTCACCTCTTTCCTACCTCCTCTCTCTCTCTCCACCTTCCTACCTCCTCTCTCTCTCTCCACCTTCCTACCTCCTCTCTCTCCTACCTTCTATCTCCTCTCACACCTCTTTTCTACCTCCTCTCTCCCTCCTCTTTCCTACCTTCTCTCTCTCTCTCTCTCACCTCTTTCCTACCCCCTCTCTCTCCTTTCTCCTCTCATCCCCCTCCTCTTCCTATCTCTTTTGCCTGTTCCTCTCTTCCTTAATCATCATCATCATCATCAAAATCGTCATTGTATTTTATCTTGCATCCTTCCATTCCTTCATCTTTCATCCTTCCTTTCCTTCATCATCCTTCCTTCCGTTCCTTCGTCTTCCTTCCTTTCCTTCATCTTCCATCCTTCCTTTCCTTCATCTTTCATCCTTCCTTTCCTTCATCTTCCATCCTTCCTTTCCGTCATCTTCAACCCTTATATCAGAGTTTTTTCTTCTCCATTGTCTCTCACAATCTCTCGTTAGTCTCACTCTCTCTCTCTCTCTCTCTCTCTCTCTCTCTCTCTCTCTCACCCACTTGACCCACTTTCCCAACCCACTGTAACCAAATATTTAGGTACTCCTTTTGCATAACGCTATAAATTGTACTGTAACTCTCTCTCTCTCTCTCTCTCTCTCTCTCTCTCTCTCTCTCACTTGAAGGCTATATATAAACCATCCAGTCCAGAATTACCCTCTTATACAAATCCTTCTGAAAATTACTAGAATACCACACACATCTCCTCCCTCCCATAGTAACCCGATACCCAGTTCACCAGTTACCCAGTCCGGTATAGCGAAATGTTTACCTACCCTATTTTACGGACAGAGATAACAGTGGCGTCATTGTTTACTTTCCGTTGTGAAGTACTGTTTGTGGAAGTGTGTGAGGTCTGTTCTTCCGTTTTCCGTTCTTGCTACTTCTTGTCGAGTTATTTATTTATTTATTTATGTGAAGTTACAGACGTGATGAATGTTTTTGGCGTATCCGATAGAGCCAGGATTCCGGGGGCTTGAATGATGAGTGATTGGAAGTGTGACCTATTTGATTGGGCAAATTTGGGCTGTCTGGACATTGCTGCTCCTCACCGTGCCCTTGGATGGGAAAGGAGGTCCGGATGATGATGATGATGATGGTGACGATGATATTTATTTATTTATTTTTTCTTGGGACGGTGTGACTCCGGAGGTGCCTCTCGTATTGAAGGGGTGACGGTGGGTGCATCATACCCCTGGAGCTTCAGTAGTCTAGCGTAATTGGGTGAAACCGAAACTTTTTTTTTTTTTTTTTTTTTTTGGTAACGGTACGTGTTCTGGGGGAGGTACCGTAGGAGGCTGGTTAACACCTATTGGAATATTTATTTATTACCCGTCCCCTCCCCGGTGGGGCACGAGGACGGGTATTGTGTTCTCTCGGTTTGTCTGTTTGTTTGTCTGTCTGTCCATCTGTCTGTCTGTTAACAACTTTACGCGAAAACCACCGGTGCGATTTTGACCAGAATTACAGGGATGATGGGCTATGACCCTCTGATCACCTGATTAAATTTTGGGCCAAATTGGGGCAAGGCCTAGGCTGTAGGTCCCCCCCCAAAAAAAAAAAAGTGGGGGGACAGGTAAAAATCGTTTTTTCGCCATAACTCCTTGCAATTTCGTCTTATCGACATGAAACCAAAACCTAAAGGTGCATCTTTCAAATCTGCATCCTATAACATGCCTCATTACATCAGGGGGGGTCGCCCCCCAATTAGCAGTAGGAGGTCAGTGTCAGGTGGGTCGAGCCTAAAATTTCAAATGGGCATAAAGTCGTCAATTTTCTCCCGATTTTCTCCAAATTTGATGTGACATCATTGACTAGATATCCTGTTGTGTTTATACGGCAGCACTAAAGTGACTGGCGGTGACGGGTTTGCCGTGCCTTGGCACCCGCTTCTTGTTTAGTTATGTTTTTGTCCGTATTGTGTTCGTACGTTGGGGTTTACCTGTAGTTAAGTAAAATGACATTGTACTACCCAGATTACAGTAGTAGACCTGTTCTTAATATTGTACTACCCAGATTACAGTAATAGAGGTGCGGCGGTGGTTAATTACAAGTTATTAGTCTGTTTTGTGGTGACTACATTATATAGTTTTCTTGTTACCGCATATTGCTGAAGTATTACCATCATCGGCATCAGTATCATGAGGTTTCTCATTTTACACTGAAGGGTGGGTTGACAGGTGAAAAGTTCTTGCATCACAGAAGTAGAGAGAGAGAGAGAGAAATATGACTAAAGCTTTTATATTTACACCTCACAGCTAAGCGTGTTTTTCCTTATCAGTTCCTCATTGTCAGGAGAATCTTAAGTTTTCCTGTTTTGTGTGTGTGTGTGTGTGTGTGTGTGTGAGAGAGAGAGAGAGAGAGAGTCGTCACATTCACATAAACACGTCCCTGTTAACGGAACATCCTCTCTCTCTCTCTCTCTCTCTCTCTCTCCCCCCCTTCCTCTCCCACTTATACCTGTCCGTCAAGACCTCTCATAGCCATCCTGTCCAGCTAAATAAAGACTGGTTGTGGCGTGTCCCTGCTGTGGATGTTTATGTGGCTGCCAGTTTCAGGAGTAGTTTCAGTTTCAGAGGGTTTTAGCAGCCGGAACTGCCTATTTGATCGTTAATGACGCCTTTATGTATTATATTTACGGTAACACACACACACACACACACACACACACACACACACACACACACACACACACACACACACACACACACCCCTCTCTCTCTCTCTCTCTCTCTCACACACACACACACACACACACACACACACACACCTCTCTCTCTCTCTCTCTCACACACACACACACACACACACACACACACACACACACACACACACACACAAGCGGTACCTTCTTTGGCTGAAGACCGGTAAGGCAGTAAAACATCCTTATAGGCAGAACAAGAGAGGTCACTGAGAGAGAGAGAGAGAGAGAGAGAGAGAGAGAGAGAGAGAGAGAGAGAGAGAGAGAGAGAGAGAGTTTTACCTAAGTGCATCTCCCTTTAACTCTATCAAAGCATTTAGATTTAGGAGTGGGGGGGAGGGGGCGGTGGGAGAGGGTTTAAAAGGACCCCGTGTTATCAAGCCCTTTAATTTGTGCCTTTAAAAATGGCGCTGTGATGGACCTGATTGTGACTTAGAGCTGTGATGTTGGTGGCATAGGAGGCTTCGGTGCACCTCTTCCTTGGCGATTTATTTTTTATTTTGTACTCTACCAGTCTCGTGATATATCGTTTTAATATCATCATAAGTTCCATAACTAACCAACAAAAGGATAATAAGGTCTAATGTGCAAACTAAGTCACTAAGGAAAAAGTGTTAGGGAATTTCTGTCGCCACTTTGAAGACCGTGTGTGAGCTAAATTAAAGGGATCGGGATTTAAAAGGGAGGTCTGATTGGGAGATTTAAAAATGACGTTCTCGTGGACTAAAATCAGATCCTCAACCGCGTGTCTAAATTTAAAGGGAAGAGGTTTAAAGGGCTCTCGTAAAGTGCTGTGAATGGGAGATTTAAAAATGGCCGCCTGATGGACGTGATTGAGGGTGGTTGCGTGTGTGTGTGTGTGTGTGTGTGTGTGTGTGTGTGTGTGTGTGTGTGGAGGGGGATTAGTGTGTGTGTGTGGGGGGAGGGGGGAGTGTATGTGTGTGTGTGTGGAGGGGGATGAGTGTGTGTGGGGGGGAGGGGGGAGTGTGTGTGTGTGTGTGTGTGTGTGGAGGGGGATGAGTGTGTGTGTGTGTGTGTGTGGAGGGGGATGAGTGTGTGTGGGGGGGAGGGGGGAGTGTGTGTGTGTGTGTGTGTGTGTGTGTGGAGGGGGATGAGTGTGTGTGGGGGGAGGGGGGAGTGTGTGTGTGTGTGTGTGTGTGTGTGTGTGGAGGGGGATGAGTGTGTGTGTGTGTGTGTGTGGAGGGGGATGAGTGTGTGTGTGTGTGTGTGTGTGTGTGTGTGTGTGTGTGTGAATTTAAAACAGACTATCTCCTGCGCTACATAAACTAACTAGCATCTGCAAAGACACAATTTTAAAACCATCTTCATTTTAGAGAGAGTTATAATAGGCAGGTTATGATTTTATTCAACTTATAATAGATCTGGTACTGAAAGTTGTAGAAATAATACTCAAAAGAAATAAGATCTGTTATTGGCGTATCTTTGTGCTACCCTCTATTGCTTTATTTGCTTTTATTTGTTTTATTTGCCTTGCTTTATTTGCCTTTGGACTTTGAGCCGTGTTGTCGATGGCCTAGGAGGGTACGTAGCGCATGTTGGTTAGCGATTAATTTCACGTATTGCACCTGAACGTTCTCATTGAATTTGTTTGTATAATTGGTCTCTCTCTCTCTCTCTCTCTCTCTCTCTCTAAGTTCTAGTTGAAAGGTCAGAGCTTTTAAGACGATGCAGTTAATGGTGTGTTAATGTTGCCGTCTGGTAATTTCTCTCTCTCTCTCTCTCTCTCCCCCCTGTTTGTGTACATGTGTATTTATGTATCTGTATATAGAGGTGTGTGTGTGTGTGTGTGTGTGTGTGTGTGTGTGTGTGTGTGTGTGTGTGTTTTATGCCTTTCTATTGCAATAAATATGATTAAATTTTTAGACAGATTAGCGTACGTGTTAGTAAAAAATAATGATCTTTTCCTGTCACTAATTACACCTTTTCTCCACAGGTGAGTCTTGTGCCTCTCATACCGTACCGTACTACAGAATTCGTAAGTATAGAGCCCGTATTCTCGCTAAGGAAGCCCACAAACACCTCTTCCTAAGGGGTTTATTTTGCTTATTGCACCTACCCCATCATTTTCTACCCTTAAGTGTCTACCCTGCATCATTTCTTGAAGCAGCCACAATATCTGCGCCCCACACCAGCAGACTGGGCCATTCCCGTACTACCCGAGACTGAAGACCGTAATATAAGGATCTCCCTGTTTATTAAAATCCTTGATATACAATTAAACAGGTATTTAAACATAGATAACGAATTTTCCACACCATGTTATATTATTTACTTCTTTGAGGAAGAAATGAATGTAAGTGGTTATGACAGTAATCTCTCTCTCTCTCTCTCTCTCTCTCTCTCTCTCTCTCTCACACACACACACACACACACACACACACACACACACACACACACACACACACACCATACACATAAATGTGTGTGTGTGTGTGTACTGTGACGCCATACATATATAAATCAAGTGTGTGCGTGCGTGTGTGTGTGTGTGTGTGTGTGTGTGTGTGTGTGTGTGTGTGTGTGTGTGTGTGTGTGTTGTGACGCCATACACACATATAAATCTGTGTATCATGTCGAAACGTTTGGTAATCCAGTGTTTGTGGTGTGGCGGGGCTCTGCACTCATTATCTGGTGTTATCTCGGTGTGCTCTGGCCTGGTGTGATGCTGACCCTGCTCTCCTGGTGTTAGTCTGTGCTGAACTGGTGTAGTGGTGGTGTAGTGGCGCTCTTATTCATGTGGCATTAGTGTGGATTGCTGTAATGGTGGTGGTATTATCTGGTATCTGCTCTTTGGTGTTGTGGCGATGGTGTGGTGTTGACAAGGCTCTCCTGGTATTAGTGTGTGCAGGGTGTGGTGTAGAAGTGGTATTTTAACCAGGTAAATGTTCTCAATGATCAGGTGTAATAAGATGCGAGGATTAATTTGACTACTGTTCGTTCACTTTAACTTGGCCCAGATTATCGTCCTTTTGCAGCTTATAGCCCGTAGCTCAGCGTCAGAAAAAGACAATACTACGACTCAACATCCTTTCCATAGCACTTCTTCGTGACTAGCACCTTAAAGTCTAAGTAATTTTGCAGGTTATTTCACGTAGCTCACTGGCAGAAAAAGACTACTTCGGCTCCACATCCTTTCCTTAGCACTTCTTCGTGACTAGCGCCATATTCTAGTGTTAATCTATTGCTACAACTCGGCAGTCTAGGTGGACAAATGGCAATTTTAGGCCAAGTTAAAGTGAGCAGGGCATAGTAGTGTTGCAGCCCTAGACTCATGTGAACCCGGTGGACTGCAGGCGGAAGTTGCCCTCTGCCTGCATCCTACCATCATCTTTTCGGGGGATAGGAAGGGTGTTGAGAGAGGTATGCTCGTCAGGGGAGCGTCGTGGTAACAAAAGAGGAAATTGACGAAGAAAAAAACGTAAAAAAGGTAAATACTAT
Organism: Coenobita brevimanus; assembly: GCF_032717465.1. Taxonomy (NCBI): domain Eukaryota; kingdom Metazoa; phylum Arthropoda; class Malacostraca; order Decapoda; family Coenobitidae; genus Coenobita; species Coenobita brevimanus. Next base: position 2,161,302 of record NC_137065.1, on the reverse strand, counting down.
GATCCGACCTAACATTCACAACGAAGACTTAATTCGTGTTGCAGGAAAAAAAAAATCGGCATTCCATTGTGAAATCTTGCTGCAAAAAGCTATAAAAAGTCAGTGTATTGAAAAAAATGGTTTGGAAAAATGTGAGTAATTAATTGTGATTGCAAAAAATAGAAACAAAATAAGTGTTGCAGAAAAAATCGACTTGTTGACTGAAAAATCGAAAAAAGTCTTGCTTAGAATAATATTAAACTTGTTACAGGAAAAAAGTTTGATATTATAAAGGACAAGGTGTGGAAAATGTAAATAGTTTGTCTGGAGGTGTAGTGTGATATTCCGCAACATTCCCACCTATCTACCTACCTACCTACCTGCCTACCTACCTACAGTACCTACCTAACGTACCTGCTTACCTACCTTCCTGCAATTTCACCTCTAGATGTGGCAGTATCTAAATCCACTGGCCTACGGTGAGTTTGGGAACAGTAAGATTTTTTTTTTTTGTTATATATTTTTCATTTTCTTGATTTGTGTGTCATTAGAACTCAGAAATTAAGAATAGTTAAAGATTAGGTTTGATAAATGTATATGTGAAGAGAGGACGACATGAGCCCAACTCAAATTGTCTGCTACAACCACGTAAACACACACACACACACACACACACACACACACACACACACACACACACACACACACACACACACACACACACACACACACACACACGACCCTAATCCTGCCTCCTGCATCTGCGTATATACAACTGCACACACACACACACACACACACACACACACACACACACACACACACACACACACACACACACACACACACACTTTGAAGCACTCTTTTTGAACTCCTTTGCGAGAGAATGCAAAGGACTTCTGCTTTTAATCCTGCTTCTTTTATCCATTTCTGTTCTTTCTTTTTTCTCTCTCTCTCTGGGGATTGGGGCATTGTTGTTGTTGTTGTTTTTTTGGTGCTGTTGTTTTTTGGGTGTTGATGGAATTCGGGTTGTTTTTTTAATGGTGTGTTTGATGTGGGTATTTTTTTATATATATATATATTTTTTTGTATGCCAGGAAGAAGGAAGTTGATTAGTTTGTTGTTCGTTGCCTGAGTGTAACACCTGTATTGCTCGGTATATGCCCAGTATAACACAAGTATAGCTCCAGAAGATCCCAGTATGTCCCGGTATATCCCAAGTATATTCCAGTTTATCCCAAGTATATCTCAGTATAACACAAGTATAGCTCCAGTATATCCCAAGTATATCCCACTGTATCCCAGTATAAGAAGTATATCCCAGTATAACACATTTATATCCCAGTCTATCCCAAGTGTCCCAGTATATCCCAAGTATATCCCAGTATAACAAGTATATCCCCAGTATATCCCCAGTATAACACTTGTAGATTCCAGTATAAAACAAGTATATCCCAGGTATATCCCAGTCTATCCCAAGTATATCCCAGTCCATCCCAGCGCCTCATTTGGCCAGTCCTGCTCTATTTTTGGATCCGTTGCTTTGACCTTTCCCAATAAGCTATTTTAAGTCGCTGCTTCACGTGACCCAGTTCCACATCATAACCCAGACTGACCTAACATAACCTCCTGGCAGTGATAATCTAACCTCCTGTGACCTCATTTAACCCCACATGACCCCCTAATTCAACATCATGACCCAGACTGACCCAACATAACCCGGTTGTGACGGTTGTGATAATCTAACCTCGTATGACCTCATTTAACCCCACATGACCCCCTAATTCCACATCATGACCCAGATTGACCTAGCATGACCTCCTGGCAGTGATAATCTAACCTAACCTAATATAACTTAAACTAGCGAAACCAATATGCTGTACACCTACACCCCCCCCTACACTTTACTTTTACTGGGTCGTGATGACACTTGTGTAGAATAAAATCGTGTGTCTGGAAGGTGTTGCTAGAGTTGCTTCTGTCATGAGAAGGTTGATGGTAAGGGTTAGTCGTAATTTTCTTTTATCCACATTTTTGCACGTCTGTCTGTCTGTCTGTCTGTCTCTCTCTCTCTCTCTCTCTCTCTCTCTCTCTCTCTCTCTCTCTCTCTCTCTCCCTCTGATATCTTCCTGTCCATTCTCTCAGCTTATTGTGCTCTCCTTGCCCCCTCCCTCCCTCCCGCCTTTCTCCTTTCCTCCTCCTTCCCCCTTCCCTCTCCCTCACTCCCTTTCTCCTCTCTTCCTCACTCCCTCTCCTCAATCCTCTCTCCCTCCCTCTCACCACGCTCATCTTCCCTTTCTTCCCTCTCATTCTTCTCCCTCCCTCCCCTTTCTCCCTCCCTTCCTCCCACACTCCCTCCCTCCGTCTCGTCCCTGACCTTTGCATTTCTCAGGTATTTACACACACACACACACACACACACACACACACACACACACACACACACACACACACACACACACACACACACACACACACACACCTTTTACCTGGCCTTTACTGCAATGTTCCCTCACTTCCTTATTTCACCTCACTTCACTACACTTCACCTCATTTCACATCACTGGACTTCTCTACACTTCAGTTTACTTCACTACACTTCACTTCACAACACTTCATAGCACCTCGCTTCACTACACTTCGCTTTTCTTCACTACACTTCACATCATTGCACCTCACTTCACTACACTTCACTACACTTCACTTCCTTGCTCCTCACTACACTTCACTTCGCATCATTTCACTTCTCTACACCATGCTTCACTTCATGTCACTGCAATATGCCTCTTCATGTCTGCTTGCTTCATTACACTTCACTGGATCACTTTACCATACTTTTTCACTGCTTCACTTCACTTCACGTCACTTCACTTCACGTCACTTCACTTCAGTTTTTTTTTTTTTTCCCTCTACTCACGTAACTACTTATTTCCATCCCCATATTTCCTCCTGTCTTCCCTCCCCTTCCCTTCCTTTTCCTCCCTTTCTCTTCCTTTTCCTTCCCTCCCCTTCCTTCTCCTTCCCTTTCCTTCATGCCTCAATTTTTCCATGTCCCTTCCCCTCCCCTTTCCTCCCATACCCTCACCCGCCCCCTCCCCTCCTCTTTCCTTCCAAATCCACCCCCTCCCTTCATTTCCCCTCCCCTCCCCTCCTTCTCCCCTCCTCTGACCCGCCCAGCTCTCATTACTGCCACTTCCATCAGGACTTTTCTCACACTTTCTTTCTCTCTCTCTCTCCCGTCTCTCTTCTCTCCCTCCCTCCCTCCCTCCCGTCTCTCTTCTCTCCCTCCCTCTCTTCTTCTCTCCCTCCCTCCTCTCTTCTCTTCTCTCCCTTTCTCCCTCCTTCCCTCCCAAACAGAGGAACATAATATTATATACAAGACACACACTATAACTTACTATAAAACAGAAGATAGTGGTTGTAAACAGTGGTATGGTGTAGGTGTGGTATGGTGTAGGTGTGGTGTGGTGTAGGTATGGTGTGGTGTAGGTGTGGTATGGTGTAGGTGTGCAATGGTGTAGGTGTGCTATGGTGTAGGTGTGGTATGGTGTACAGTAGATGTGGTGTGGTGTAGGTATGGTATGGTGTAGGTGTGGTGTGGTGTAGGTATGGTGTGGTGTATGTGTGGTGTGGTGTAGGCCCATCCTGCAAACTCAGTGGCATTCGGTAGATCTCGAACCCATGTCGGGAGAGTCCCCCGAACGTGAGGCCAGCACCAGAGCCACCGGGCCACCGAGCCTCCTTCCCTCTTTCTCCTCTCCTTCTCTCCTCCTATTTCTCTTTTATTCTCTTCTCTCCGTCTTTTCTTTCCATCTTTGCATCCCCCGTTTGTCTCCCCCCCCCCTTTCCTCGCCTCTCTCTCTCTCTCTCTCTCTCTCTCTCTCTCTCTCTACTTCCTTCCCTCTCCTCTTTGTTTCACTTTCCTACCTCCATCCTCTCCCTCTTTCCTTCCTCCTCTTCTCTACTTGATTTCCCTTCTCCTCCTCCTCCTCCTCCTCCTCCTCCTTGCTTAATGATCTCTTTTATCACCCTCTTCCTTCCGTCTCTCTCTCTCTCTCTCTCTCTCTCTCTCTCTCTCTCTCAATTTACATAAAGAGTATCTACACATTTTCGACCATATTCACGCAGTTTTTCTTACACACACACACACACACACACACACACACACACACACACCGTTTGTTTATCAGTGTTGTTATAATGGCGACCCTTTTGTTCCCACCGGATACTGCATCTCTCTCTCTCTCTCTCTCTCTCTCTCTCTCTCTCTCTCTCTCTCTCTCTCGTTGTCTTCATATCGCATTATTTTTTTCCCTTCCCCTTCTTCCTCTTGTCTCTCTTTCCTCCTCCCTCCTCCTCTCCTTTCTTCTCCCTCCCTCCCTCCCTTCTTTCCTCCCGTTATTTTTTGTTCCTCCAGTCTCTCCTTCCTTCCTTTATTCTCTCTCTTTCTCTCTCTCTCTCTCTCTCTCTCCTCCATCCACTCATCATCTCTCCTATCTCTCCCATTTTTCCTTCCTGTTTACCTTTTTTCTCCCTCCCCCCGTCTCTCCCTTCTTGTATATTCTCTCTCTCTCTCTCTCTCTCTCTCTCTCTCTCTCTCTCTCTCTCTCTCTCTCCCATCTATCAGTGCATTGTTCCTCTCCTTCTCACTCTTTCCTCCCTCCAATCTTCATCTTCCCTCCCTCCCTCCCTTCCTCCCTCCCTCCCTCCCTCCCTCCATCCTTGCATTGTTCCTCTCTCACTTTTTTCCTCCCTCTGTGTTTAATACCTACTGAGAGGTGTAGTTTTTCTTATATTTTTAGGTGAAATATGAGGTATGGATTTTTTGGGTCATTTTTCATTTTTCTGACTTTCATGGATTATTTTTTTAGAAGCCTGTTTTATATATATAGACTATATACTTATACCATATATATTTTTTTCAAGCTTGATTTTTTTGCGATTTTCGTTTGTCTGCTTATTATTATTATTATTATTATTATTATTATATATTTTTTAATTATTATTTATTACTTGTAGTAGTATAAGTAGTATGATAGTAGTAGTAGTAGTAGTATCATTATTTTTATTATTATTTTTATTATTATTTATTGATAAGGGTTTTTACTTGTTTTAATTGTCTTTATCATGTTTTATTTCTTCCTTATTATCATTTTCCTGCTTTTGGCCCCACCCTTCCCTTCCCCGCCTCTTCCTCTCTTCATCTTCCTTATGTTTCCTCCCCCTCCTCCTCCTCCTCCTCCTCCTCATCATCATCATCATCATCATCATCATCATCATTCTCCTCTTCCTCCTCCTCTTCTCGTTCTTCATCCTCTTCTTTCTTTCACCTCCTCTTCTCTCTTCCTTTTAGACCTAATTAGTTCCTTTCTTTTGTGAATCTCTCTCTCTCTCTCTCTCTCTCTCTCTCTCTCTCTCTCTCACACACACACACACACACACACACACACACACACACACACACACACACACACACACACACACACACACACACACACATTGTTTACACTATGATATCAGTTTAAGAGAAGGAAAGGAAAATATGAGAGAGAGAGAGAGACAGAGACAGAGAGAGAGAGAGAGAGAGAATGGGTTGCAAGGGGAGAATGGAGATCATATGCCAAGGAGGGAAGGAGAAGAAAAGGAGATAGACTGGAGAAAGAAAGGAGAAATGGAAAGGAAGAGGGAGGAGAGAGAGAGAGAGGGAGGAAGCTTGAGCCAAGGTTGAAGTGGGTGGTGAGGTGGAGGAGATAAGGGAAGAAGTGGAGGAGGAGGAGGAGGAGGAGGAGGAGGAGGAGAGGGAAATAGTAGTGGAATGAGGGAGAAGAAAGACGACATTTGTACATTCTCTCTCTCTCTCTCTCTCTCTCTCTCTCTCTCTCTCTCATTTTTTCGAAGATTTCCATGTGTTTTTTTTTACATTTATATAACTAAGAAATGAATGGATTGTATTTTTTTAACACGAAATAGCCTAGTGTGGTAAAGATATCACTGCCTGTCTTTCCAACCACGTCTTGATTATATTCTCTTGTGTATTTATTTTCCTTTATTTGTGATTTCTGTTAGTAATGGATGTAAAGTGTAAATATTATGCTTGTCTCTTTGTTAATATTACCGTATTTTGACTTCTCGTGAAAGTAGATTTTTGGGTTTGTCTGTCTCTATCTATCTATCTGTCTGTTGCCAGACGCCTTAATCTCGTAAGGGGTGGCCACAAACAGGTCGCCTCCATGTCGCCCTGTCCCCTGCCATTACGCCGCCCTCCCCCCAACTCACACCCCCTTCACTGATACACCTCGTTATTGTATGGTTATTATTTCATTCGTTTTCTGTTTATTTACATATTTATTTACTTGTAGAGGTCTTTGTAATGAGTGTAGAGTTGTGTGGTGTGGAGAGGCGTGTTAGTTGTATGCTGTGGAAGACAATATTGGTACTAGTGCACTGAGTAGAAGAGGAGGGGGAGGTTTGTGGTGGGGAGGAGAGAGGGTTGTGGGGAGAGGAGGGCTGTAATAAGGAAGGGGAAGAAGGGTGAAGAGGGAAAGGGGTGGAGGAGTGAGAGAAAAGATGAGGAGGGGAGGAAGAGAGGGAGAGGTGAAATAAGGGAGAAATGTGCAAAGATAAGGGGAGTGAAGGAGTGAAATGAGAAGGTAAGGAGGGGAGGGAGGGAGGGAGAGGTGAAATGAAGGAAGGAGAGGGTTGGGAAGTGAAGGAGGGGAGTGAGAAAGGTAGGGAAAGAAAGACATGATAGCAAGTAGGGATGGGGAAATGAAGAGTGAGGGAGGGGTGAGAGGAGGAAGGGAGGGGAGGAGGAGGAGTGAAGGAGGTGGGAGAGGAGGAAAGAGGGAGCTTGAGTGACAGGGTGAGGGGAGAATGGAGAGAAGATTCGTGGAGAGAGGGGAAGAGGGAGGGAGAATAAGGAGTGGGTAAGTGAGGGGAGATGATGAAGGGAGGGAGGGAGGGGAAAAGAGGGAAGGAGTATATTTGAGGGAAGATATGGAGTATGATGGGGGTTGGAGTTGAGAGAGAGAGAGAGAGAGAGAGAATGAAGATAGTTACAGACTCATCTCGGCACACACACACACACACACACACACACACACACACACACACACACACACACACACACACACACACACACACACACACACACACACACACACACACACACACACACACACACACACACACAATTTTACCAGCCAAGCAAGCATTCGTAATAGACATCTGTTTACAGTTAAATCACCACATTAAAGCTTGGAGAGAGAGAGAGAGAGAGAGAGAGAGAGAGAGAGAGAGAGGCCTAAAACCACAGTGTAGTGTTAGATCAGACTTCCCCTCATCTCCCCACTCCCTTCCCTCTTTTCCCTCTCTCTCCTCCCATCCCCCTAGTCTCCTTTGCTCTCCCTCTCTCCCCTCTCCCTCCTATGTATTCCCCTTCCGTTTCTCCTCTCCCTTCATCTCTTTCCTCCGCCATCTCATCTTCCCTCCTCTCCCCTCCCCTCCCCTCCCCTCTGCTCTTCTGCTGTCTCCTCCTCCCTCCTTCCCTCACTTCGTCAAAGATCCTTGCCGTCTCATCTCCACGTCTCCTCCTCTTTTCTCCTCTCCTTCTTCCCATTCTCTCTCCCATCCTCACACTCCATCCCCATGATCTCTTCGATTTCTGCCATCATCTTAGCCCTCCTTCGTGTAACATGTCTTTCCTTTCTCCTTTGTACTCAGCGTTTTGTTCGCCTCTCTTCCTTTCTCTTCCGCCATCCCGCCCTTTCTCTGTGCTTTTTCTTCCTCCACTCTCTCTTTCTCATTTCCTCCCTCCTCTTTCCTCATCTCTTTCTTATCTCCACCCTCTTCCTTCCTCCTTTCTTTCTTATCTCCACCCTCTTCCTTCCTCAACTCTTTCTTTCTTTCTCATTTCCACCCTCTTCCTTCCTCAACTTATTCTTTCTTCTTTCCACCCTCTTCCTTCCTCTCTTTCTCATTTCCACTCTCTTCCTTCCTCATCTCTGTCTCATTTTCACCCTCTTCCTTCCTCTCTTTCTCATTTCCACCCTCTTCCTCTCTTTCTTTCTCATTTCCACCCTCTTCCTTCCTATTTCTCATTTCCACCCTCTTCCTTCCTCCTTTCTTTCTTATTTCCACCCTCTTCCTTCCTCATCTCTTTCTCATTTCCACCCTCTTCCTCAACTCTTTTTCTTTCTCATTTCCACCCTCTTCCTTCCTCACTTTCTTTCTCATTTCCACCCTCCTCCTTCTTCCTATAAGCATTTCGTCACACTTTCTCTCCCTTTCAGTGTGCCTTCCTCTTGTCTCTCTCACACTTTCTCCTTTTCACACTTTCTACCTTTTCATTGCGTCTTCCCCTTGTCTCTCTCACATCATGGCCTCAGGGTCGTGTTCCCACCGCTTAAATAATGGGATGACCTGACCTCTGACCTGCCCTGCCCTGGCCTGCCCTGCCCTCACCTACCCCCTGTGTCCTGCCCTGTTTTTCTGTGTGTCCTGCCCTTCTCTCCCCTGCCCTGCCCTGCTCATCGTTGTATTTTCCTACCCTGCCCTCCTCTCTCTCTCTCTCTCTCTCTCTCTCTCTCTCTGCCCTGCCCTGCCCTGCCCTGCCCTAGCCTCATTGGGGGGTCGTGGAAGGGTCACTGGTGTTGTGGTGTGGTGTGTGACCCTTGGGGGGAATAGGGGGGGTAGGGGGTAGAGGAAATGAGATGAATGGTTGGACGGGGGGGGAGAGTTGTTTGTCTGAGGTGTACAGTACGTGAGAGAGAGAGAGAGAGAGAGAGAGAGAGAGAGAGAGAGAGAGAGAGACCATATAGACATAACGCTCTCAGTGAAAATTCCAAACACTTATTAAACCACCAGACCTGACAGTTCTTAGAAGCCTGTCTTTCTTCAGAGAGAGAGGGAGGGAGAGAGAGAGAGAACAGTTATGTATGTGATGAACGGTGAGAGAGAGAGAGAGGGAGCACTGTTGTTTGTGATGAACGGTGTGGTGCCTTGTGAATACAGTGCTGGGTTCATCTCCCTTATCCTTCCCTCCATCTCTCCCTCCCTTCCTCCCTCCATCCCTCTCATCTCTCCCTCCCATCTTTCACCCTTACCTGCCTCCCTCCATCCCATCTCTCCCTCACCCGCATTCTCCCTCCCTCGCCTCCCTCCGTCTCTCCCACCTTCATCTGCATCCTCCCTCTCATCTCGTCCTCCCTCACCTGCATCCTCCCTCCCTCCATCTCTCCCTCCCTCACCTGTTTCCTCCCTCCCATCTCTTCCTTCCTCACCTGCTTCCTCCATCCCATCTCATCCTCCCTCACCTGCCTCCTCCATCCCTCCCATCTCGCCCGTCCTCACCTGCTTCCTCTCTCTCTCTCTCTCTCTCTCTCTCTCTCTCTCTCTCTCTCTCTCTCTCTCTCTCTCATTTGCTTCCTGTCTCCCTCAGTCTCTCTCTGCATCTTCCTCTCCTCCCTCCCCATTATCTTACCGTCACCTCATCCTTCTATCCCGTCATATAAAATAACACGTAAATAACACAATATAAATAACACGTAAATAACAGTTTAATGTTAAAAGGCGTAATGTGAAAAATAAATCACAAACGAAGAGTTGTTACGTTCCCACCATGCCACTTCGAATTACAAACCACAATTACAAACCTTCCATTGCACTCCCCCATCCCCTTGTACCGTACCCTTAGCATTTTTTATGTATTTTTGTAACCATTAAATGAAGAAATGGGCAGAAATATTATGCAAGTGAGTATTAACGTTAAATATAAAATACTACTACTACTACTATTACTATTACTACTACTACTACTATTACTACTACTACTAATCAGTAATAATAATGATCATAACTCGTAATAATAATAATAATAATAATAATAATAATAAGGGAGAGATCTCAGGGAACCTCCCAGCATGTTTGCAATTTCAACATGCATGAGAATTTTAACGTCCCAAATGCAATAAATACATAAATAAATAAGCGGGTTAGAACGAGGTAATAGAGCCTCGTAAGATGTTTGTAAAAATGACCTCAGCTAATAGCAAATCGTAATAATAACGTACCCTATTAAATGAAAAAGAAAAAATAAATAAATAAACTGGTAGGGGAAAGGTGATAAGAGCATCCCAAAATATGAACAGGACTTTTTATAAATGTAAGAAGTGGCCTGCAAAAATATGGCATGCAGAAAAAAATAATAAATAAATAAAGAAATGAAAAAAAACATTAGGAAGACGCATGAATACGAACCATCTTCGTTAATGTGTATAAATAGCTTGTAATAATAATAATAATAATAATGATGATGATGGAGAATATTAACATGCTGTATGCAGAATGAGATAATAAATAAAGAGATAAAGAAGGTGGTAATGAGATGCTGGGCCGTGGTTCACTTTGTCGAGGTTCGGGGAGTCACTTGTTTCGGTACCCCCTCCCCCCCCCCTCTCTCTCTCTCTCTCTCTCTCTCTCTCTCTCTCAATGCAGTAAAAATCAAGGAGGTCCTCTTATTATTCCTGATTTTGTATTCTTTAGGCCAGTCCACTTGTAATTTTGTAACAACTTAGCAGGAGAAAGTGGAAATGTGCGTAATGGCGGGGTCGGATAGTGAGAAGCTTCTAGAAACCGTCTGAATCTTTACTCCGTTGCGATGTAAATACCAACTAAGTAGCATTATATCGTGTGTGGGTTAGTAGCCGCCTTTAAACCCACAAAAATTTGCTAAAGACAGCATATACTAGGTGTGAAATACAAGGCATGTGTAATAGAGTGGTAGAGAGTAGGGAATAGATCACGTGACATCAGTACAAACCTAAGATTGGCATTGGAATAGGTTGCTACACCTTAAATTGCTAAGAAAGTATTGAAAACATGGCATTTACCACTCATATTAACTGATTTTATCTTTGTTATGCAGTATTTAGGGAGAGATTAGTTTGAATTGATTGTGGATAGGTGCCTGATGTGGAGTTTTGTGAGGTAAACCTGGGCATCGGTCGCGCAGCCAACATCAGAACTGGTTGCATCTTCAGTAATCTCAAAGCAATATTTAAAAACGATGCATCTACTTGTCATATATATATATTACTCTTGCTCGTATTAGGTAGTATTTTGAGACAACCTATGTAAGATTGATGATTTGGTGTGAAAAGGGTGCTGTGGGATTTTGAGAATTGGTAGGCCTGGAGCGTGGGTCACGTGACTTGGAGCTGCCAACATTTCGTCAAGTTGGATGTCGTATTTCTGCGTGGAAAATATAAATCCACGATATACAGCATTCATATTTATTACTCTAGTAATTTGTAGGTAATATTTAAAGATAATTTAGTGTCTATTATTCAGTGGGTAGGTGTGAAAAATAGGTGATGGGATTCTGTTTTGTGTTGGTATGCCTGCGGGCGTCTTGACGGGAGTCTGAGCATGTTGTGTTGATCAAAGAGCTGTGAGGTGTGATGGAGGGTGAGTGATTGCTCGTGTTTCACACGTAATATCTCCCATAATCCCAGTGTTTCGATACCTACGGCAGCTATGAGGTTATCTACGGTTTCTGCGGAGCTTTGGGCATCTGTATTGACGGTGAGATTGTGGTTTAGATGGTACGGGATGATTTTTTTTCTAGAAATTTTCCAGCGTGCGCCTGATGAACGGGGGCGACATGGCGACTGCACGGACATCAAATTTAAATGCCATTGGTAGTAGTATTTATTTACATGCTGGAATTTCAGTGTTTGTGTACATTGTAGTGGTGTTATTTATTGTTATTGACCGTAGTCATAGTAAGTATTAGGGCATTTTTATGCGTTTGAATTCAGGAAATGCTGGTTGATGCTGAAGTCATCGGCTATCCCTGGTATTATTTGATTAAGCTGGTATTTCAGTGTTTGTTTATATTTGACGGTATTATCACTTTCTTTAACTTATAATCTTAGTGCACGAAGGCTATTTATATGTATTACGCAAATGTTGGCTGATGATGTGTGACGTCATCGGCATCTGATAATCACTAGCGAAAGTGGCTAATCATTGTATATATTTGAATAGTGTTGTTATATTTGAACCTGTAGTGTTCATGATGGATATTACACACGTGAAGTACAGTATAGGGCATGTTAAGGGGTGACAAATCAGTGATTAGTGTTAGTATATTTGAACCTATAGTGTTAATTCATGAGGGATATTACATGTAAAGTACTGTATAGGACTTTTTGAGGAGGTAGGACACGAGACAGGAATATTGTCACGTAATCTCTTCGTTATTATAATATCGCTTTAGTATTCAGAATGGCATGAGAGCTCCGTGATACCACCCCTTTACCGATTTATTTGCTTAGTACGTCGTAACATTATCAGCTACCATTTATATTGTTTCAGCTTCTCATGGTGTTTATATTTAATGTTGATGTGTTTCCAGCCATTCCACATCGTTATTTATTGTAATCACACCTCAACGTACTCTTGTATCTCATTTGTATCGTTTTTATATCAGTTTAGTTTGCTTCCCTACGTTAAAATAGATTGTTGGGGGTGTAGCATGCAGAATGAGGAGCGAAGAATGAGATGCGACATTGCAAGAACTATCATGCGGGGAATGTTTGATATGATTTGCACGGGAAATGATATTAATAATTTCAATAGGTGGGCAGCAAAACTTCTATATATCAGTGGCTGCCATAAAAAAAAATTATATATATATATATATATATATATATATATATATATATTCAGTGGCTGCCATAAAAAAAAATTATATATATATATATATATATATAATATATATATATATATAAGAAATGGAAATTAGGTTATTTTGAAGACGTACTGAATCCATACCATAATTCTTTGTCCATATCAGTGCCTAATTAGGTCTAATATATTTTTATCTCCCTCCCTGTTTGTAGTAAAATTCCTGAATCCCGTGAAGGGCAGCCACAAACAAATCGTCTCCGTTATCATGCCGCCTCTTCTCCAGTTCACCCACCCCTCAAGTCATATACCTCGACCCCATTCCACCATCTATCAGGCTGCCTTCTCTCCAGTTAACCCACCTGTCGCTCGTATACCTCTCCGCCCCATTCCTCCATCTCATCCTCTGTGTTCACCCCAACCTCGCTCATACACTACAATAGTCTCATTCCCGCATCTCCCCACTTTACCAAACAGTCTTAAAGTACTTCTCTTTCTTAAAAATGAGAACTTTAAATTTGATAATAGAAGCGAAAATTCTGATTAGTGAAATTGAGTGTTGAGGTTTAATTTTGAGCAGCATATCCATTAATATTGATTTTTGTTAAAGTCAGGATTGGCCAAGATTTTTTGTTTTTATTTTCCAAGATATTTTCATTTTCCAGACTGTCACAAAAGATATCAGTGAATCATTTTTTCCAGTCGACTGCATCCAAAAAATCTGCAAGTAGGGGATATAATTGAATGACGATAGAGGTGTGTGGGTGTGGGTGTGTGGGTGTGAGGAAGAGAGAGAGATGCTGACTTAATTGAGAAGCGTGGGAGGTCTGGGTGCTTCAGTCCAGGTGAGGGTTATGGAGGGAGAGAGAGAGAGAAAGGGGGGGGGGTGGCGCCTGAGAGTCTGGAGGAGGGAGAAAAGGGGAGAGAGAAGAGGGTAAAGACGGGGCGAGAAGGGGAGAAGTTAAATAAATAGGAGGGAGGGAGGAAGAGAGGAGTGGTTTCATTGTGTGTGACGAGAGAGAGAGAGAAACGCAGCTGCTGTTTAGGTTACCCATGCCACTCATCGCCACCCTCCCTCATGGACGCAGATGACACCCTAAAATTACTGAGGAAGTTGTACAGTCCCATACACT
>NC_137065.1:2140000-2142500 GCF_032717465.1 Coenobita brevimanus | reverse complement strand
AGGGGTGTAGGTGTAGAGTGCTCAGGTGGTCACGTAATCAATAGTACAGGTGTTTGGATCATACAGGTAATGGAGTTTTAATTGGGCATTTAAATTCGATGACATTGTATTTTTTATCAGTAGGCAATTTTGTTCAGATTTTGTTCATCTTAAATGGACACTTTTTGAACTGGAAGGGTTAGATGTGGAGTAGCATTCATTGTTAGGTATACAGTAGCATTGCTTGGAAGGGTTAGGTATACAGTAGCACTGGAAGGGTTAGGTATACAGTAGCATTGATTGGAAGGGTTAGGTATACAGTAGCATTTATTGGGTTAGGTATACAGTAGCATACATTGGAAGGGTTGGGTATACATTAGCATTCGTTGGAAGGGTTAGATATACAGTAGCATTGAATGGAGGGGTTAAGCATACAGCAACCTTCATCAAACACCTCTTCGCAGTCAACCTTCCCTCCCAGCTTGAATGAATTTGTATGTTGGTTTCCCCCAAATAAAACAGATTCTCGTCCTGAAGGGGTATAATCCAGCCAGGGCGTGGGTCTGTCTCGTAGGACTTAAAGGTTATGATCAGCGGTGTCTCGTTGCCTTTGGTGGCGAAAATAAAGGGGGATGGGGATATGAGATTGGCAGGTACCATTTTATTATTATTTTTAGTAGTAGTAGTTGACGAGGTGATACTCGCGTGGCAGTAAGCAAAGTGTAATTGTCAAGTATGTCAATTTCATGGGCTATTATTGACTCAGTCGGATACGTTTATGTGAAGCTACAAAACGTGGTGAATGTTTTTGTCGTATCCGATAGAGCCAAGATTCCGGGGGCTTGAATGATGAGTGAATGGAAGCGTGGCCCATTGGACTGGGCAAATCTGGGCTGTCTGGACATTGCTACTCCTCACCCTGCCCTAGTTTGGGAAAGAAGGTCCGGATGATCATGATATTATTATTATCACTGTTGTTATTTTTATTATCATCATTATTTTTTGGTGGTGAAAAGCGTTTGTCGATAGCCCGAGTATAAAGTATCGCTTTTTTTTTTTTTTTTTTTTAATTAGGGCGAAGTGTTTTTTTTTGTAAATTAGGGCGAAATGTTACCGTCAGCTATGTAAACACTGCCTAGAGAGTCAGAATATAATTTTTGAGTGCTCTAGTCTTGTGGTGTACCAGGGCCATGTGGTGTTTTTTTCTTACTAGTGAGTGTATTAAGTGTTTTATATTTACTTGTGAACGAATACTGTTTTATTTTATCGATGAGGTAATGTGTTTTTTTCCCTTTTGTTTCTCGTCGTGGAGGTTATTTTTTCCTTCTTCAGTATCTCCCTCCTTCCCATGTCTCCCTCCCTCACATCACTCTCCTTCCCTCTCCAATATTTCCTCTCTTCCTCATATCTCTTCTTCCTTCTACTCTCCTTCCCTGTCCCCTCTTTCCTCCCCCATCCTCACCTTCCCTCTCCTTTTTTTCCCTTCCCTTTCCGCTTTTTCCTTCCCTGTCCCCTTTTTCAACTCAGTTTTTTTTTATCGAGGCGAAGATGCACTTGACAGATTGGTGATGATCGGCTGAATGCAATATTACTTCAGAATCTCTCTATTATTAATTGAAAACATATATCTGATGGGGATTTTTTTTTCTTCCTTTTTTCTCGTCGTGGAGGTTACTTCCCCCCCCCCTCCAATGTCTCCCTCCTTCACATGTCTCCCTCCCTCACGTCACTCTCCTTCCCTCCAATATTTCCACCCTCCTTCATATCTTTCTTCTTCTTTCTTTCCTCCACTATCCTCACCTTCCCTCTCTCCTTCCCTCTCCTTTTTTTCCTTCCCTCTTCGTTTTTCCCTTCCCTCTCCCCTTTTTCCTTCCCTCACCCCTTTTCCCTTCCCTCTCCCCTTTTTCCTTCCCTCACCCCTTTTCCCTTCCCTCTCCCCTTTTCCCTTCCCTCACCCCTTTTCCCTTCCCTCTCCCCTTTTTCCTTCCCTCTCCCCTTTTTCTAGTGAAGGTATCAAGTATTTTTAAACCTTTCCATGTGGAGGTATCAAGTGCATTGTTTTGTCTTGCAGGTGAGAAGGGTGGCAGCGGCAGCGTGGGCGGCGGGGGCAACAACAAGGACCAACGCCGCTCTGACCCCGGTGGCGTGGCGGCGGCCCTGGCTAACAACCACGCCGCCGCCGCCGCCACCGCCTCCGCCGCCGCCACAGCCGCTTCATCCCCCTCTGCCGCCACCGCCAACCACGCCGCCACCTCCTCCACCTCCTCCCTGGGCGACGTCAACAATGGCGCTGACGTCGGGGATGATGTGTGCTCGCTGGACCTGCCCTCGCCTAATTCATCCCAGCTTGATGTCGCGGCGTAAGTACATTATCATTATTACTACTACTACTACTACTAAGCATAGTTAACTCATCATATGATTCTGATCCGTTTTATTTGCATTAGTTCTCGACCTACCATCACCCAGTTCGCCGTTTTTCTCTCTCTCTCTAACCTGAATGGCCATTTTTTTTTTTTTT
>NC_137065.1:2102500-2135000 GCF_032717465.1 Coenobita brevimanus | reverse complement strand
GACCTCACCTGTTCCATGAAGTACTTAATATCGTAAAACAGGGACGGGAGGGGGGGGGGACGTGAGTGAAATACAAATGATTTTTTTTTTTGGGGGGGAGGGAAAAATTATCTAATATTAATGTGTTTTCACTTTGGTTTTTATAGATGGATGGTTTTACGTACCTGGTTTATAAATAGACATAGGTTTAGTGGATGGTTTGTATTATCAAATGTCAGACTTCAAGAGGCTAATTGTGTGTGTGTGTGTGTGTGTGTTCTAATCATTGGCGTAATTCTCAGTGTTCAGCAATTACTGGTTACCATTAGGATTAAATATAAGGAAACAGTTTTTAACCACATGATTTTTTAGTAATTATCAAGAGAGTATGTGGGAAATGAACTTCTATTAATTATGCTTTTATTATATTTAAATTGGTAAAAAAATAATAATAATAGTCTCATACGTTTGATCCTGTTGTCATTTTTATTTTGTGTAATATTTCGAAATGAGAATATTCCCTACCAGAAGCGCACTATAGGTCATTCAGTTTAACTTGGCTCAAAATGTTCATCTATTAGTGTCTTATTTCACGTAGCTCAGTGGCAGAAAAATACTGTGGCTATCCATTTTGAGTTCTTCGTGACTAGCATCATATTCTAGTGTTATTAACCAGCATTCAAGGTGGAGGCATGGCAGTTTTAGGCCAAGAGAAAGTGAAAAGGGTACTGTGTGGTGCTAAGATAGGGATGGCAATTTTAGGCTAAGGTGAAGTGAAAAGAGTATAGTCACTGCTCTAAAGGCACCGTTTTCTGTGTAGTGGACAGGCTTGGTGTTGAAGAGAATGGAGGGTTTGGTGGGTAACTCGTGTAAAAAATACCCGATACATTATTATTATTATTATTATTATTATTATTATTATTATTTGTTTTTATCCGTCCAGCGTCTTTTATACTTAATTCTTGCTACTTCTAGACGATTTTTTTCAGCTTAGGGAAATATGTAGCAGTGAAAGGAGGAATGCATGCTGTATTATAATCTCTAGTTTGAAAAAAATCTCGCTTAATCCGTAAAATTCGTTGGGGTTGGAGAGGTTAGTGAAGAATATGTCTAGCTGTATGGGGATTGAAGTACATTATTATTATTATTATTATTATTATTATGTGGATGTGATAGGAAGCGTTAGGAGAAACACACTGAGGTGGTTTGGCCATATGGGGAGGATGGAGGGTGAGAGACTGGCGAGGAGAGTGATGTAACATGGAGGGGGGAGAGGGAGGGGGAGGCCAAGGATGAGATGGAGGAATGGAGAGGTATGTGAGAGAGGGTGGTGTGAGCTGGGAGCAGGGCAGTGAAATGGCGGGGGACAGGGCGACATGGAGGCGATTTGTTTGTTGCCACCCCTTACGGGATTAAGGCGTCTGGCAATAGATATAGATAGAAAATGAATCGCTTAGGAAAGGGTACCACGAAGCCCAGGATGCCTTAAAACGTCTTATTTTAGGGTTATTTGTTTTAGGTTATTTTAGGTTGTTAATTTATATTAGGGTCTTAATATTGGGTTAATGTTGTCGTAACTTCATCTAATTGGCGATTTATTTTAACGTAACTTCATCCGATTGGCGATTTATTTTGACTTATTCTACACCTTAATACTCCTCTTTCTCCCCCCTCCTCTCTCTCTCTCTCTCTCTCTCTCTCTCTCTCTCTCTCATTATTCTCTACCATTTCGTTCATCGTGACTGACTGTATCGTATGAGAGGATGGTGTGAAGCGCAATATGGAGGATAGATCGCTGAGGGAGACGCGTTATGGAGCCTTCTGAGTTAGTGAAGGGGTTAAGTACTAGGAGAAGAAGGAAGGGGAGGAGAGGGGAGAGATTGAGATAGAGGGAGGGGAAGAAGGAAGTGGAGGGGAGAGAGTGAGACGGAGAGAGAACGGTGGTGAGGGGAGAGGGTGAGTGAGAGGGAGGGGAAAGGAGGGGAGATGGGAGAGTAGGTGTGGTATTGTTTCTTTCCAGAGCTGAATTTAAGCTGCTTTGTGTGTGTGTGTGTGTGTGTGTGAGAGAGAGAGTGAGAGAGGAGGGGGGGGGTTGGTGGGGGATGCGAAAGGAAAATGTACTTGTAAATAGAGAAATGAGAGAGAGAGAGAGGGAGGGAGAGAGAGAGAGAGAATTGGTGAGGGATGGGAAAGGAAAATGTACTCGAAGGTAGAGAATTGAGGGGAGTGGAGAGTGAAGGATATGTGAGGTAGAGAGAGAGAGAGGAACGGGTGAAAAGGAGAAAGTGAGAGAGAGAGAGAGAGAGAGAGAGAGAGAGTGGGGGAGGGGGACTTGGGACCCTCCATCCGCTTGAAGTGTCACCCAGCTCAACGTCGAGAGAGAGAGAGAGAGAGAGAGGTTACATGAAGAGTAGAGAAAACTTTGAATGAAAGATATAAAACTGTTCCCCGAGAGAGAGAGAGAGAGAGAGAGAGAGAGAGAGTCACTTCATAAAGACACAAGAAAAAAGACAAAAAGGTCGAAGGCATAAAAAATACAGTGTGTGAAATAATAGATTAAAAAATAAAATATATATATATAAAAAAAAGATTATTGATTCTTTAGTAAACATATTAGAACCCTTTCAGTACAGGGATGTCTCGATTTAGTCACTTCATGCTTCCTTCAGACGATTTTATTCAGCCTCAGAAAGGTCGATTGTACTGAAGGGGTTTATGAAGGCTGTGGCTACCCCTCTTGTTGCCCCCAAACCCTCTAAGCTTCATCTAATCGTCTGGGTGTGGGGAGAATGCATTAAAATAGGACTTTACTGCAGCTTCAGACGATTTCCTTAAACTAAGTGAGAAATACTATCAATCGATTGCCAGACGCCTTAGTCCCGTAAGGGGTGGCCACAAACAAATCGCCTCCATGTCGCCCTGTCCCCCGGCATTTCACCGCCCTGCTCCCAGCTCACACCCCCCTCTCTCATATACATCTCCACACCATCCCTCCATCTCATCCTTGGCCTCCCCCACCCTCTCCACCTCACTCACACTCTCCTCGTCAGTCTCTCGCTATCCATACTGAAGGATTTAATTCAGGATATATTTAATCTGAATGTGGAAAAGTCTCTCATTTAATCAGGAACTAGCAAGAATAAATCGAAAAAAGAAACTGCTACGTTCTGACCATTTTATTTAACTAAGGAAAGGCCAGAAAAAAATATAAGTAAAGGAAAGGCCAATAATGGACTTACTGAAGGCTTTATTTATCTGAATTTCAAAAGCCTATCAATGTTATCTGAGAGAGAGAGAGAGAGAGAGAGGAGAGAATTAGTAAAGAGATAATTGTAGTAAAGGGAGAGCTGTAATAAATATTTTAACCCTTTATCTACGGTGAGTTTGTCGGCCGTAATTAAGAAAAAAAAAAATCACCTTTCGTAAACTGGGAATATATTGTTTTTTTAATGGCTTGTTGTGTGTGTGTGTGTGTGTGTGTGTACGGGGAGACGTCTTTTTATGATTAACCTTGCTACCTCAAGACGATTTTACTCAATTATAGAAAAGCCTCGTAATGAAGGGGTTTATAAAAGTAGTATCTAACCTTCCTAGTCTGATAGAAGAAGAAATAAAGACCATGAGTTAGCAAGACTACGAGAGAGAGAGAGAGAGAGAGAGAGCAGTCTTTGTATTGGTGGCATTGTTAAAGGTTAAGTCAGATTACTGTGCATGTTTGTCACTGATTAGGGATGGAATGCTGTATGTTTGGATAATGAGAAAGAATGTGGCGGTAGTGGTTGGAGTGATTATTGGTGGTGGTGGTGTGGTAGCAGTGGTGGTGGTTGTGGTGGTGGTGGTAAGAAGTACGTTTATTAGTGTTAAAAATTATGCTAATGGTGATGATGATGGTGGTGGTGGTGGTGGTAGAGATGTAATTAATAAGTGTCCTGTGGGAAATGTGGTGGTGGTGGTGTCAGTAGAGATGTAATTTTTTGGGTTGAGTGTTAGTGGGAAATAAGGTTGAGATGGTGATGATGATGGTGATGTGTCTTGTATCCGTATCTGGTGCTTATGATTTTTGTCGTGGTGTTAATGATGGTGGTGGTAGTTTGTGGTAGAGTGGTGATTTTGGAGAGAGAGAGAGAGAGAGAGAGAGAGAGGGAATGTTAGTTTACAGTATGTGTTAGTGATGGTGGTAGTTATGTTGTAAGAGATGTTGGTTGTGTTTACTTGTGATTAGATACCGAGAATGTGATGGTGGTGGTGGGGGTAGTTTTGATGGTAGTGATTGTGGCGATGGTGGTGGTAATTGTGGTGGTAGTGATTGTGGTAGTCGTGGTAGTGGTGGTAAAGTGAACCGGGGTCCGAGGGAATCTTATCAAGCGTCGTTTCCTGCGTGTGTGTTGTCAGTGTGTTTTCATCCTCTATGCCACGAACACCCTCACGCCCTGCCCCGCCCCGCCCTGCCCCGCCCCACCCCCACTATCGGCTCCAGATGGCGGGGGAGTGGCCTGTCCTAGCCTCATCTCCCTACTCCAACTCGCCTCTTGGTGCGTGGAACCCTTACCAGATCGATTTCGTCCAAGATATGCCTTTTAGAGAGTGAGAAGAACGGTCTACATGTCGGTGGATTGTGCTGTGTTTGTGATGTGTCCTAGCCCCAGCCCCCTACCCGTAGTCGCCTTTTGGAGTGTCGAACCCTTGCCTGGTCGATTTTGTTCCTGCACTATCATCTGGGGGCTGATAACTGTGCTACTGTGCTTGTGTTCCCGTACTGTGCTGTCTTCTTTGTACTGTGATCCGCCCTGGCCTCCTCCTCCCTAATCTAAGCCGCGTCTTGGTGCATCAGGCCCATACCTAACTTATTTTACCTACTGTGGTGTTAAGAGGAGGATAGCTCGAGTACGTCATGCTGTAATGTCGCCGGATTGTACTGTGCCTATGTAATGCTCTGTAATGTGCTGTGGTGCCTTATCCTAACCGTACATAGTGTTGGAAAGCCCTAGAATCGGTGTCAGTGGAGTTGGTGTCAGTAATTGGTGGCAGAAAGTTGGAATCGTCATCAGGTGTTGGATCCCAAAGATCTGACATAAGGAAAGATCGGTGATTTGACTGTTCAGTGTGATTGAAACTTCTGGAATGGATGGCAGAGGAGGAGGGGGCGGAGAAATTGTTGTGTGAAGGTAAAGAATTGCAAAGACTGCACACAAACAAGGATGAAAAATTGATCTGACACCGCGAATAAGGGGGATATATAACTTCTTTTTATAGTACTTCATTTTTAGACGACGGAAGACCACTCCAGAGATGAATGAAATTGTCTGATGGTGGCGAGAATGGAGTAGATTGTGAACGTTTGGCGAATCGTAAAATTGTCACCGGAGACCTTCAGTAACCCATCCTGGACTGGAAGCCATTTTGAAACTTGTGTGCCGGTAGTGAGAATGAAGTTGTCGAAATCACTCCTATCGAGAGAGAAGCGGAGTGTAAAAAGTAGTGCCGGTTGCAGCGAAGTGAAATAATATCGTCAGCCGGTCGTGAGAATGAAAAGATAGTCATACATTCTTACCCCAAAAGAACTGATACTTGAACCAGAAGCCAAGAAAACAGTGCCGGTTTGAAGTGTGTGAGGCTGGGGAGTGTGCGGGTGAGGTGGAGTAGGGAAGGGGATGCAGGGGAGTGTGTAGGTTAGGTAGGAACGGCTGGGTGGAAGGGAGTGTGTGGGGTTTAGGTGTGAGTGACTAGGAGAGTATGAATAAGTAGGAAATTGTGTGGTTCAGAGGAGGAAGGAAAAGCGTGGGTGAAAAGGGAGTGGATGAGGTGTGGTTGTGTAAGTGAGGCAGGAAGTGTGGGTGTAGGTGTATGTAGGTAAAAGTGAAAATAGGTAGCACTGTGTGAGTAGGGGAGTGTGGTGTGGGTGTGGGTGCAGGGAAGTGTGTGGGTGAGGTAGGGGAGTGTATGGAGTGTGTGAGTGAGGAAGGGTACGTGGATAACTAATCTGAGCAAAAAAAAAGAAAGGTGTGTGAGAATCAGTAGTGGAGTGTGTAGGTGTAGGAGAGCCATTAGGGATTGTGGGTTTGGGTGAACCGTGACGTGAAGAAGAGGGATTGTGGGTGTGAGTGAACCGTGACGTGGAACAGGGTGGCGTGGAGTGGCAGGGATGATGTTCAACCGGCGCAAGACAAGCGTGGAGCATCTGCCAGGGCTAGATTCACCTGCGCTGCGACAGGCCCCGCAGGTCCGGCCCAGACAGACATCCCCACGCCGTTCGTCTTTCCACGGATCCGAGATGCAAGTGGATCCGCAGTCTCAGCATTCCTCACTTCAGGACCGCAAGAAGAAGTACGCCACCGCACCCTTGATCCACCATGACCGCGAGGCTAAGAGTGATAAGCCCCCGACCCTACCCAAAGGAAAGAATATACCGCAGTCCCCCTACCAGAAGACCTTCATAGCCATGTTGAGGAATAAGGACAGTAAAGCTAGTAAACGCCGTAGTGCTGAGATTTCCGACCCAACCCCGCCCTCAACCCCTCCTGCAGTGCCGCCCAAGTCAGGTACGGGCGTGTTCTACCAGCCACTCAACCCCACGGCCACATGCACGCACACAGCCGCCCGTTCGGGAAGCCCAAACGCACTCACCCGCACCACTTCGTCACCCACTCCTCGCGTAACCCCCCCTCCTTCCAACTTCTCCCGTGCTCTCGTCGCCGTCACCGACCCCGCACATACCCTGGTCCATTCCCCTGCGTGCACAAGCCCCGCACAACCCACCGTGCACGTACACGCTCCCCCGCGGATCGTGCACGCTGCCAACTACCACCACCACGAACAAGTGCACCACACCGAGCCACTACCTTACCATCCCGACCCTCGATATCTCTTGTAAGATACGTGGGGTGTTTGTCTGTCTGCTTTTTCCTGTCCTTCCTTCTGTCCTGTCCTGTCCTGTTCTGCCCTGCCCTGCCCTGCCCTATGAAGCTGTACCCTACCCTACTGGGTCCTACCTTGCTTTGCCCCACCTTAGTCTTACCCTATTTACCGTTTGTTTCCCCTGACTTGTTTAATGCCTTTTGCGCGCGCGCGCGCGTGTGTGTGTGCGCGCGTGTGTGTGTGTGTGTGTGTGTGTGTGTGTGTGTGTGTGTGTGTGTGTGTGTGTGTGAAAGAGAGAGAGAGAGAGAGGCTGGATCCTATAATTCCATCGTAACCCTTTCAACACAATGACGTTTTGCAATTCATTCTCACTACCTTCAGATTATTGTACTCAGTCTAGGGAAAACATTTATTGATGGGGTAAATGAAGGCTGTATTTATCCCCTACTCTCCTGGGCTGAAGGAAATCGTCTGTTGGAAGCAAAAAATAAATAAATAAATAAACAAATAAAGGGATAAACCTGACATTGATGTAAGATGGAGAAATAAATAGCGCTGGACTAAAAACAAATCTGGGGGTACCTTGTTTGTTTCTGGTACGGCACAGTCTGCTGGTGTGGGTGGGGGTGTGGCAATGGGAGTAGAAGATAAAATTGTGATGCAGGATAGATACTGATAACACCTCGTCCCCACAACACACAAAATCGCCCGGGGGAGTGGAAGTGGAACGTTATATTGATGTGGACCATTTAATCTACAACTGAAGGCCTACGGAATTGTATCCTACGTATCTTGTAATAATGTTTATTTTTTTTTTATCCAGTTATTCTGTACTTTTTATCATTATCTCTTGACTGTTATCGTTAGTGTCAATATAATTTTTCGTCCACGGTAGTTATTATTGGTCTGATCATTTGCATTATTATTATTATTATTATTATTATTATTATTATCATCATCGTCGTCGTCTTGTTTATTATTATTAGTTAGGACATATTAGCATTTTGTCATCATCATCGTCTTCGTTTTAATCGTTATTATTATTATTATTATTATTATCGTCGTGTCATTATTATTACTCTTAGTATTGTCATCATCATCATCGAGCTTGTCCCTCTTTCTCCTTCTTATTCATTTTTTCGTTCATATATATTTTTCATTTTAAGGTTCTGTTCCACATGTAAGACAAAAAAATAAATAAATCATATGCCATTGTCCTAGTGACGTAACTGTATCGCTGACTTTACATATATATTTTTTTTCTTTGTTTTTGAGCTTAGGAGATGAATTTTTGACATACAAGAATAGCATACTTTTTAGACATATTAGCATACTTTCCAAACATTTAGGTAGTATACTTTTCAGGTATATCAAAGGAGCATAATATATCAGATTAGCATAATTTTGAAATGCAGTATATAATAATAGCGTACTTTTTATAAGGCGTCAAAATAGTATACTTTTCAAATATAGCAGAATAGCATACTTTTTTAAATATCAAAATGGCATACACACACACACACACACACACACACACACACACACACACTGCAAGAGGTCTCCCCCCTAAAGTGAATGGAATCGTCTGTAGATGGCGTGAATAATAGAACGATATTAATGAAATATGAAAACACGTCATCGGATTGAAAGGGTTGAGACTGACTAGGAGAGTTAGAGAATGAAGTGAGAATAGAGTGAGACTGCTTGGAGAGTTAGAGGATGAAGTGAGAAGAGTGAGACTGACTAGGAGAGTTAGAAAGAAGTGAGCAAAGTGAGAATGACTAGGAGAGTTAGAGAATGAAGTGGAGTGTGAGACTGACTAGGAGAGTTAGAGGATGAAGTGAGAATTTTGTGAGACTGACTAGGAGAGTTAGAGAATGAAGAGAAGAGTCAGACTGACTAGGAGAGTTAGAGAATGAAGAGAAGAGTCAGACTGACTAGGAGAGTTTGGGTGAAGTGAGAATAGAGCGAGACTGACAAGGAGAGTTAGAGTGAAGTGAGAATAGTGTGAGCCTGACTAGGAGAGTTAGAATTAAGTGAGAATAGAGTGAGACTGACTAGGAGAGTTAGAATTAAGTGAGAATAGAGTGAGACTGACTAGGAGAGTTAGAATGGTGAGAATAGTGAGACTGACTAGGAGAGTTAGAGGATGAAGTGAGCATAGAGTGAGACTGACCAGGAGAGTTAGAGAATGAAGTGAAAAGTGAGACTGACTAGGAGAGTAAGAGAATGAAGTGAAGTGTGAGACTGACTAGGAGAGTTTGAGTGAAGTGAGAATAGTGAGACTGACAAGGAGAGTTAGAGTGAAGTGAGAATAGTGAGACTGACTAGGAGAGTTTGTGATGCGAGAATAGAGTGAGACTGACTAGGAGAGTTAGAGTGAAGTGAGAATAGAGTGAGACTGACTTGGAGAGTTTGAGTGAAGTGAGAATAGAGCGAGACTGACAAGGAGAGTTAGAGTGAAGTGAGAATAGTGTGAGACTGACTAGGAGAGTTAGAGTGAAGTGAGAATAGTGTGAGACTGACTAGGAGAGTTAGAATTAAGTGAGAATAGAGTGAGACTGACTAGGAGAGTTTGAGTGAAGTGAGAAGAGTGAGACTGACTAGGAGAGTTTGAGTGAAGTGAGAATAGTGTGAGACTGACTAGGAGAGAAAATAAAGATGGAGCAAGAATAAGAGTAAAGATAGAGCAAGAATAAGAGAAAATAAAGATAGAGCAAGAATAAAGATAGAGCAAGAATTAATGAAGAAAAAAGGGAGGATATAGAGCAAGAATAAGAGTAAATGAAGATAGAATAAGAGTCAATAAAGATAGAGCAAGAATAAGAGTAAATAAAGATAGAGCAAGAATAAGAGTAAATAAAGATAGAGCAAGAATAAATAAAGATAGAGCAAGAGTAAATAAAGATAGAGCAAGAATAAGAGTAAATAAAGATAGAGCAAGAATAAGAGTAAATAAAGATGGAGCAAGAATAAGAGTAAATAAAGATAGAGCAAGAATAAGAGTAAATAAAGATAGAGCAAGAATAAGAGTAAATAAAGATAGAGCAAGAATAAGAGTAAATAAAGATAGAGCAAGAATAAGAGTAAATAAAGATAGAGCAAGAATAAGAGTAAATAAAGATAGAGCAAGAATAAGAGTAAATAAAGATGGAGCAAGAATAAGAGTAATGAAGTAAAAAGGGAGGTTATAGAGTTGTTCATGATGTCATCTCTTAAAGTGTGTGTGTGTGTGTGTGTGTGTGTGTGTGTGTGTGTGTGTGTGTGTGTGTGTGTGCGTGTGTGTGTGTATGGCCATATATAGTGATTTGGATGTATTGCTGTTTTATTATTATTATTATTATTATTATTATTATTATTACTTATTATTTATTTATTATTATTATTATTATTATTATTATTATTATTTGTCTTATTATTAGTTATTATTATTATTATTATTATCATTTTTTCCTGTTGTAGTAGTAGTAGTTGCAGGAGAAGGAAGAAGAATGTAGTTGGGAATTGATTTGAAATTATTATTATTATGATTATTAATTATTATTATTATTATTTTATTATCATCATCATTTTTATTATTACTATCACTTATTATTATTATTATTATATTATTATTATTATTATTACTGTTGTTTTTATTTTTATTATTACTATTATTATTTTTATATCATTATTATTATTATTATTATTATTATTATTGTATTGCAGGTATCCTTCTGGTCGCTTGAACTCAGCACAGCAGCAAAAGAAAAAATCCGGGGCCCATGTCAACAGGTCTGAGAGTCTGAAGGAGAAGCAGCACAGCAGGGTAAGTTATCGATCTATTTATCTATCAATTTATCTATCGGCGCCTGGTGGTTTAGTGGGGTAGGGCTCTCTGAATGAGGACCTTAGGAGTTTACATCTAAAGTGAATTTATTACCGTATTTATTTATTTTATTTATCGGGGCCTGGTGGTTTAGTGGGTTAAGGCTCCCTGAATGAGGATCTTAGGGGTGTCTACAAGGGAGGAGTGGTTGGAGTGTTTTTGTCCATATGATGCCATGCGACTCAGGGGCTAGTGAGGCTGGTCAAACCCTCGCCTTGAATGACAGGACTGAGTAACTTAGCCCAAATCCCTGTGCTCTTGATGGAGCGAAAAAAAAAAAGAATTGGGAGGTGGATGATTGATAGATAGGTAGATAGATAGATAGATACGTAGGTAGGTAGATATATAAATGGATTGATTTATTACTGTAGTGCTTATAGTGTAGATGTGATAGATAAATAGATAGATAGTACGTAGGTAGATAGATAGATAGATAGATAGACAGGTTTATTATTGTAGTGCGCGTACTGGTGTAGAGATGATAGGTAGATAGATAGATAGACATTTATTATTGTAGTGCGCGTAGCGGTGTAGTGGTCAGGACGCCCCAGTCGGAGTGAGGACAGTGCACAGGGTCGATCTCCAAGAGGTGACGAGATTTTTTTGGTGTACACAGGCGGGGTGTTAGAGGAGCCTGTGTGTGTGTGTGTGTGTGTGTGTGTGTGTGAGAGAGAGAGAGAATTTTCAGCCGCTTCACGTAGATATGGTGATTCATATTTCTTTTGTAGCCTATTCAGACGATTTTACTCAGGGGCAAGAAACCCTCCTAGCAAAGAGGTTAATGAAGGCTGTAGCAAACCCCTCCACCCCCAAGGGTTTTTAAGCTGAGAAAAATCGTCTAGAAGTCTCTCTCTCTCTTTCTTGCCAGACGCCTTAATTCTATACGGGGTGGCCACAAACAAATGGCCTCCACGTCGCCCTGTCCCTCGCCATTTCACTTCCCTGCTTCCAATTCACACGACCCTCTCTAACTCTCCACTCCATCCCTCCATCTCATCCTTGGCCTCCCCCTCCCTCCACCTCATTCACACTCTCCTCGTCAGTCTCTCACTAGAAGTAGCGGGAACAAAATCAACATAACGTCCTCAGTCTGAAAGGGTTAATATCTTGCATCATGTCAATTGTATACTTGTTGAATATTCATCTTTTTTGAGCGCATATGTAGGGATTCATAATGTTACTTTGGCCACATGGAGAGACTGACTAGGAGAGTTAGTGTGTGTGAGGCTCAGTAGGAGAGTTACAGACACAGAGATAGCCATGTGGAGAGAATAGGGAATGAGAGACTGACTAGGAGAGTTGGTGTGCGAGACTGAGAAGGAGAGTTATAGACACCTAAAGATGGCCATGTGGAGAGAATAGAGAATGAGAGACTGACTAGGAGAGTTGGTGTGTGAGACTGAGAAGGAGAGACACACCTAAAGATGGCAATGTGGAGAGAATAGGGAATGAGAGACTGACTAGGAGAGTTGGTGTGTGAGACTGAGAAGGAGAGTTATAGACACCTAAAGATGGCCATGTGGAGAGAATAGAAAATGAGAGACTGACTAGGAGAGTTAGCGTGTGAGGCCGAGTGGGAGAGAGAGACCCTGAGATGGAGTGAGGTGAGGTCTAGAAAACAAAATATGATGAAAGGGAGAATACTAACATATCCAGTGAAAATGGGCCGCACACTCATTCACCCACGGTTTAAGCTTAAGGAATCCTGGCTTCTCCTTATATGGATTGCGATTTATTTATTTATTTATTTATTTATTTCAGAAGCGAGCGAGAGAGAGCAGAAAACACAGTGACCCTAACATTCCGACCTCGAAATCTGGGTGAGTACACTGTTTATTTCGTGTGTGTGTGTGTGTGTGTGTGTGTGTGTGTGTGTGTGTGTGAATTATTCTTTGTGTGTGTTAACTTTTCTCGTGTGTGTGTGTGTCTGTGCCTGTGTGTGTGTCTGTGTTAATTTTTCTTGTGTTTGTGTTATTTTTTTCGTTTTGTGTGTGTGTGTGTGTGTGTGTGTGTGTGTGTGTGTGTGTGTGTGTGTCGGTATATGTCTGTCTGTGTTCGAATCTATTTAACTATTTTATCTGAGGCTTTATAATTATCTATCTGAATATATCGCATCTATCTATCTATCTGTCTATTGTATATTTATCTATATCTTTGTCAATATGTATTACTGTATCTACTTTCGTATATTTATCTATCTAATAATATATTGTACGATGTTTTATGAGAGACTGACTAGGAGAGTTGATGTCACGGTAGTAGCTGGGGTAATAGAGAACCGAATAGGCAAG
Source organism: Coenobita brevimanus (assembly GCF_032717465.1). Taxonomy (NCBI): domain Eukaryota; kingdom Metazoa; phylum Arthropoda; class Malacostraca; order Decapoda; family Coenobitidae; genus Coenobita; species Coenobita brevimanus. The sequence goes on along the minus strand of NC_137065.1, from coordinate 2,122,007 downwards.
ACTACAGTATGAGAGAGAGAGAGAGAGAGAGAGAGAGAGAGAGAGCGGTAACATGAGATAAAGTGTTTACCTCACATCACTTCCTGCCCTCACACACACATACACACACACACACACACACACACACACACACACACACACACACACACACACACACACAAGGTTAGAGAGAGAAAGGAAAAATACTTTTGAGTATGTATATATTTTTCGAGATTTGTGTGTGTGTGTGTGTGTGTGTGTGTGTGTGTGTGTGTGTGTGTGTGTTTTGTAGGCAGTGACTAGTGTTTATTTGTTTATGAGTGTTTGTTCCTGTGTAATGACTGTGTGTGTGTGTGTGTGTGTGTGTGTGTGTGTGTGTGTGTGTGTCAGGTTCTGTAAACTAGATTTTTTAGATAGTAATTATATAACTGGGAATAAAATTACAACCTATGACAACCTCAGAAATAATAATAATAATAATAATAATAATAATAATACAACTAGCTATAACAGTAGAACAGCCGACAGATTACACAACTCAAACCCCATAAGTTTGCTATTATTATTATTATTATTATTATTATTATTATTATTCATCCAATTAACTGTCTATCCATGTATTATCTATTCTTGTAACTAGTAATCTCTCTCTCTCTCTCTCTCTCTATTCTTGTAACTAGTAATCTCTCTCTCTCTCTCTCTCTCTCTCTCTCTCTCTCTCTCTCTCTCTCTCTCTCTCTCTCTCTCTCTCTCTCTCTCTCACCATTCGTCTGTCAGCGATGTCGTGTGAGCCAGATCGCCCTAAAAACCGGAGCAAAAAGCAAGATGAATGAAAGGATTGCGTAAGAAAGATATGCTGGGCGCGTAGAGAGAGAGAGAGAGAGGGAGGGAGGGGGGGGGATTCATACATGCACACATTGTTTGTATATTGTAGGAATTCTTTGTGTGTGTGTGTGTGTGTGTGTGTGTGTGTGTGTGTGTGTGTGTGTGTGTAGTGGGAGTGTTTTTTTGGTGAGTGAAAGTGGTTTTGGTGGTGGTGGTGATGATGATGATAGTGAAGATGGTGACATTGATGATGATGATGATCTGACGTAGTGATGAGGTTGAATATGTTTTGATAGTAATGATGATGATGAAGATGGTGATGACGATGATGATGATGATGGCAGCGAAGTTAAAAGTATTTGTAATAAGGATGATGATGATAGTGGCGATGTAGATAACGTTTAGAAAAGTGTTTATGATGACTGTGATGATAATATTAGTGATGGTATTTGTGATGATGATGGTAGTGATGATCTAGAGTCAAATTCTCAGGTATAAATGTAGTATAAAGCCAAGCATCTCAAGTCTCTCCCCGCCCCTCATTTTCTCCCCTTTTCTTACGTCCTTTCTCCCCTTTTCATCTCCCTTCAGTCTTCTTCTCCCCTCCTCTTCATTCCTCTCCCCTCCTTTCCTTTCCTCTTCTCTGTTCCTCATTCCATTACCTCCCTTTTTCTTTATCTTCTCTCTTCTGTTCCCTCCCCATTCCTCCCTCCCCATTCCTCTCCCTTCACTTCTTCTTTTCTCTCATCTTCCCTGCTCCCGTTTTCTCTATTCCTCATTTTCTATCCACCCCCTCTCTTTGTCAATTCCTCATATCATTTCCTCTCCATTTCTTTGTCTTCTCTCTTCCTCATTTCTTCTATTTGTCATTTCCTTCTCTTCCTTTTACTTTCCTCTTGCTCTTCCTATCGTCTCCTTTTCTCTTTCTCACTTCTTTTCCTGTCCTTCCCCTCTCTCCCCTCATCGCCTCCCCCTTCATCTCCCCTCCCGCATTACCTCCCCTCCTGCCTCCCTTCCCTCCCCACAGACTTCTTACCTTCCTTCTCCCTACAGATCTTCTTTCCCTCCCCTCCCCCAATCTCAGTGCCCTTCCCACCTCATTTCTCTCCCTCCCTCCCCATCCCTCTCCCCCTCCTCCTCTAGTCCTCATCCCTCCTCTCCCTTCCTCTCCCCTTTCCTTCATCCTCCATTCTCCATTTCCTCTCCCCTCTGCCTCTGTTCTCCCTTTCCTCTCCCCTTTCCTTCCTCCATTCCTCCTTTCCTCTCCCCACTACCTCTTTTCCTCCTTTCCTCTCCCCTCAGCCTCTGTTCCCCTTTTCTTCTCCCCTCTGCTTGTTTCCGCTTTCCTCTTCCTGCTGTCTTTGGTCCCCCTTCCCCCCTTCTCCCTTCCCCCTTCCCTCCCCCTCCTTTACCCGTTTCCTCCTCCCCTCCCCCTCCGTTCCCCATTTCTTTCCCCTCCCTTTCCTTTTTCCTCCTCCTCCCCTTCCCTTTCCTCCCCCTCCCCCTTTCCTCCCTTCCCCCTTTCGTCCCCCTCCCGACAGACTTTCCCCTCCTTTCCCCTCCCTTCCCAGTGAGAGTTTGGTGGGTGGAGGAGCTTTTATCTGTGCTATCCTTATCTCATAAAAAAGATACCATAGCAATAGTCTTCTCTGTAACGAATAGCCCAGGAGGGATCATTAGGCCTGTTGCTGTTTGCTGTCTTCTGTATTTTTTTATTTTTTTATTTTTTGTACTTTGTCTTGTCCTCATTCCTTACCCTCTCCCCTCTCGTCCCCATCTTCGTTTTCCCCTCCCCTCCCCTTCCCCCTCCCCTCATCTTTCCTCACTCTCCCTCCCCTCGTCTTTCCTCCCATTCTCCCCCATTTCCTTTCCTCCCATTACCTCCCTTCTCCATTCCTCCATCCCTCTCTAACCCTTTCCAAGCTCCCTTCCCCTCCTCCCCTCCCCTCCCCTCCCCTCCCCTCATCAGCCTGCCAGCAACTAACACAACACTTGGCAAGGGAATCAAAACTTCCTTCCACCGTCCCTCCCTCCCCTCCCTCCCTCTCCCTCCCCCCCTCCCTCCCTCCTTCCCTCCCTCTCCCCCTCCCCCTCCATCCCTCTCACCCTCCATCCATCCATCCATCATTTCTCTCTGTCCCTACCCGTAACTCATCTCCCTGCCTTTCTTTCCCTTCATTTCCAATCACCTCTCCCTCCCTTCTTACACCACACCTCCCACCTCTCCCTCCATCCCTCCCTCCCTTCCTCCCATATATTCTCTTCTCCCTCCCTACCTCATGTCTATCATCTCCCCCTTATCCTCCCCACATCACATTTCCCATCCCTTCCCTTCCTCCATCAGCTCTCTCCACAACTCATTTCCCTCCCTCCCTCCCTCCCTCCCCATTCCTCCCCACATCATTTCCCTCCACCCTTTCTTACCTCTATTATCTCCCAGCCTACCTTTCTTCCCTTCATCCTTCCTTCCTCCTTCATCTCCTTTTATCCCTTCTGTCTCATATCTCCATTCCTCTCCATCCTTTGTTTCATTATGTACCTGCCTACCCATTCTCTCTCTCTCTCTCTCTCTCTCTCTCTCTCTCTCTCTCTCTCCGTTCTTCGTTTCATTACCTACCTGACTCTCTCTCTCTCTCTCTCTCTCTCTCTCTCTCTCTCTCTCTCTCTCTTTCATGCAGTGTCGCATTTAGAGTCGGGGATGTGATAGATGGAGGAAGAAAGGAAGAAAATGTTGAAAAATGGGATGAGAAAAACCCTTTGACATGTTCGGAGAGAGAGAGAGAGAGAGAGAGAGAGAGAGGCAAAGGGAAAGAGACAGTAAAATTCCTGTTAGTCCTTTGGTGGCTGTTTGTTAGAGGGAGAATTTTTACTAGCAAGAGAGAGAGAGAAAGATTGGGGGAGGGAGGCAAGAATGAAGGTGAGAGAGAGAGAGGATAGCGAGTGAAGGGGTAAGAGAGTAAGTGACAAGTGTGTGTGTGTGTGTGTGTGTGTGTGTGTGTGTGTGTGTGTGTGTGTGTGTGTGTGTGTGTGTGTGTGTGAGAGAGTGAGAGAGAGAGAGGAGGGGGAGGGAGAGGGGGATTACGCCCCCTCCCAGCTCTGACCTCGTTAATGTACAGTGGCAGCTCCCTCTTACCCCCTCACCCCTCATTACCCTCACCCCCCGTCTCTCTCTCTCTCTCTCTCTCTCTCTCTCTCTCTCTCTCTCTCTCTCTCTCACACACACACACACACACACACACACACACACACACACACACACACACACACACACACACACGCACGCACGCGAGAGAGAGAGAGAGATTTTATTCAACAAACGAGATACCTTGTGGATAATGATAGCTAATGATAAGGAGAGAAAGAGAGAGAGAGAGGTGGTGTAAGTGTGGTGTGGTGTGGTGGTAGTGTGTTGTGTTGTTTACCTGGCCTCGTCCTCTAATGAAAAGCAAGCCAGGTGTAGAAAGAAACCCACCTCTTATGTTGCGTGTGTGTGTGTGTGTGTGTGTGTGTGTGTGTGTGTGTGTGTGTGTGTGTGTAGGAGGAGGAAACCCACTGTCTGTATTGTTTAGGTATAGGTGTAGGTGTGGTGTGGTATGGTGTGGTGTGGTACAAAGAGCGATAATGTTGTGGTATGGAGAGGTGTGTGGTGATGCGTATATAAAATAGGTCTCTTTAGGTGTGGTGTGGTGTTGTGTGGTGTAATGTGGTTTGGTAGAGAACGATGGTGTTGTGGTGTGGAGAGACGTGTGGTGTGGCGTGGTGGTGTTGTGGTAGGTGTCTGTGGAAGAAAATCACTGCCTGTTTCGTGTGTAGGTGTGGTGTGGTGGTGGTGGTGGTGGTATATAGAACGATAGTGTTGTGATGTTGATGACGGTGGTGTGTAGAGATGTAAGTAGTGTTGTGTGTACAAAGAAACCCAAGGCCTGTGTGGTGTGGTGTGGTGTGGTAGAGGACGATGGTGTTGTGGTGAGAAGAGGTGTAAGGTATATGTGTAAGTGTGGTACCTGTGTGTAGAAATGACTCGCCTCTACTAATTGACGACGACGATGATGATGATGGCAGGGAGGGAGTATGTGTGAATTAGTGTGTTGGCAATGATATTTGGGTAGGGGGGCAGGGATGACCGTGTGGCAGGGTTGGTAGAATTGTGGGCAGAAGTGGTAGTGATGATGGTGGTGGTGGAGTGGAAGTGGAGTGGATTGATAGGGTTGATGTGGAGTTAAGAGAGTTGAGTTACTGGCTGGGGTGGAAATGGAAGGGTGGATTGACTGGGTAGTTCTGTTGGCGTGATCGTTGTGGTGTTATGGCCGAGATAAGTGATTTGATGGTGTGGTGGTGGTGTGATGGGGATGGTTTAGTGGTGTTGTGTAGTGTGGCAGGGGTGGGTGTTGTGTTGTTGTGGTATATGGTATTGAGGTAGGGTGGTGTGATGTTAGGGATGATGTGGCGTGGTGGTGTGGTGTGGCAGGGATGATGGTGTGGTAGTGTGGCGGTGGTGGTGTGGCAGGGGTGAGTTGGCAAGATAGTAGAGTTTGTGCAAAAGTGTTGGGAGGGTGGCAGGGGGTGGGTGAGGCAGGGTAGGGTGAGGCATGAGAGGTGGATGGTGGCAGTGTGTGAGCGACCGCGAAGCTAGTCAGACCTGTGTATACCCGCCTCTTGGATGTTCAAACTTGTACGTGTGTGACTAGCCTACCTCTAACTAGCCTAGCGTATCTGTGGTGTCTGTGGTTGATGTGGTGAATTCCTAGTGTGGTGGAAGGGTGGTAGAGTCCCGCACCGCCATCCTCCCGTCGAGGGTTGTGTAACTGCCTCCACCTGTGCCACCGTCATAGCAGTGCCATTAGATCTATAGTTCAGTTATTTTATGTTGGCAAAGCTGAACCACGCCCCCAGCTTGAATACTGACCCGTGATTGGCTGAGCTGACTGGCATACTGGATTGGTTGAACCTCGAGGTGTGATAGGCACAGAAAGTAGTAGCATACATTTCTGATCTCATTTTTTAATAATATTCAGTAAATTATCGTGTGCCGTAGGTTTAAAGAATCATAATAGAGGTGGCTAGTGAAAAAAAAATATATATATAATGGAAATGGAATTGAAATAAGGAAAACATGCATTACTTTTCTCGTTCACCCCGCCCTTCCCTGGTCCTCCCGATACGAGAAATGTGCAAAGCAAATTAACCTGTTCGAAGGTAGGGAGAATTTTCACCTCATACTGCTGAAAGTGTGAAGGACATTGCACTGGTCCTTCACTGAGCTGTATTAAATTACCTGAAAGGAGCATAAACAAACAGAAAAGTCAAGTTGCCCGGGCCTCAGTACCAGACGCATTCCCTTCGCTAGAAAAAAAAGCAACGGCGTGGATTTAGCGCGGTTTAAGACGCCATCGTACTATAAGTGTGACCTGACGCGGGGCATTTCCCTCTGTATCATACGTATTTTCCAAGTTGAAGAAAAAATCGACTGGGGAGGGCAAGAATAAGGGGAAAAAAAAAAAGCGCAAGCGAAAGTGTTACCGCTCCGTGTGTAACTTTCCCGGTGCGAGGGATGTTCCGTAAGCTGAATAACGGCGTCTGGAGGTAGCAGGAACAAAAAGAAAGGAAAAAAAGAGAGAGAAAGGAAACTTACGTTATTTACTGAAAGTTTACCTGACGTTGTGATAATCGTAGAGTACCATAGGCCTTTTTGAAATCTGAATAAAGTCCTCTGGAAGTAGGAAGTAAACATTGAAAAGGCCAGAACGTACTGAAAGGGAAATGATTGTGTAATTTTAACATATATTGTGAGAGTCGTAGAGGTACCATACGCCAATATAAACCTGAATAAATTGGCCTGGAGCTAGTCATTATAAAGCAGTCATAAATTAAGGAACTATTTTACTATTAAGTTTTATCGTGTGGAGGTTGGAAGGGTTAATTGAAAGTGCTATAAAGAACTGTAGGCGAAATGATGGGGTCGGGCTGGTGCGGTTGAGGTGGTGGTGGTGGTGGTGGTGGCGGTGTCCGGTGGTGGTAGGGGGTGGAGGGGACTGAACCTCACCCCCCTCCCCCTCCCCAATCCACCTCCCCCCCCACTATGGAGGCACGCATGGAGAGAAACGCCTCCTTCACCACCTCCGCCTCCTTCACCGCCGCCGCCACACCTGCCCTTCAGGAGACAAGACGATGCTTCTCGGAAAGGTTGGTCATAACCCTTTTTACGTCGCTTTGTGTGTGTGTGTGTGTGTGTGTGTGTGTGTGTGTGTGTGTGTGTGTGTGTGTGTCCGTCCGAATTTACTAAAGCTGCTGATTCACTGTTTTTGTAGAACTGATGAGTAGCCGCCCAGTGATCTTGGGGAAGGGCCTAATTATCCTCCCACCTGTCCACCTGTTCTACCTGCCACACACCTGAGGCCACTCAGTTTAGGCTACCTGGTTATTTTTTCCCTTGTGTTATTTCTTGTTACAGTGCTTATTGTGAACTGTCTCGTTTCTCGTAATTTCTCTGCATACCCTTCTTACCTCTCTCTCTCTCTCTCTCTCTCTCTCTCTCTCTCTCTCTCTCTCTCTCCAGCTTCATTAAACTGATTTTCTTAGTAATGCCCACCTGTGCTCGGCTTACATGTTTGTTTTCCTTGTCACCTGATATTTGGCCATTTATTTTTACCTGTCTGTCTCTTGTCTCACCTGGTAATTAGCTCAATACCTGGGCCTTGACTTTACATTTTGGCTGTTTACTCAGATGGAAGAAATAATTGCCATATATTAGTGTTGATAAGATAAAGCTTCAGTATATGGGAATGATATCTATACCCCTTTTACTCTAACTTGGCTTAAAAGTTGCCATCTGTCCATCTTGCCCACCGAGTTGTTACATTAAATTAACACAAGAATATGGTACTAGTCACGAAGCAGTTGTATGTTAAGAGTGCAGAGCAGACGCATTCTCTTTTTCTGCCACTGAAGTACGTGAAATTTGCTACGAAATGACGAACATTGGGCCAGGTTAAGGTGAAGGGAGTACAGCTCTTTATTTGTCTGTTATCTCTTTCCTACCCACCTCCTTACCTGGGTGTTTCTCCTCACCACTTATACGTAGCTTACCTGTCTTCTTTCTTACCTGTTTCTCCATACCTCACGCACCTTTCTTATCTCCGACCTGTGTGTCTCCATTCCTTCGTTTCTCTCTCTCTCTCTCTCTCTCTCTATTTCTGCCCTTTCCTCGGTACCCTATTCCTTTCCTCCTCCTCTGCATCTCGTATATCTGCCCCCTTCCCTTCCCTTTACCCATCTTCCACCTCCCCCTTTCCCCTTCCCCTCCCCTTTACCTATCTTCCACATCCCCCTTTCCCTTCCCCTCCCCTTTACCTCTCTTACACATACCCTTTTCCCTTCCCCTCCCCCTCCCACTCCCATTTACCACATCCCCCCCTCCCCCTTCTCCACACAACTCTTCAGTGTCGGTATTATTGTTATTATTGTTTTTATTTCCTCCGGTTTATTTGGACATGAACCCAGTGGACTGCAGGAATCCACCCACTTCAACCGGACGCTCCCTAGAGATTTTTTTTTTTTTTTATACTGGGAAATTGTGTAGTGAGTGAGGGCTTGAGGTGTGGTGGGAGGCTGCACGAGAGAGAGAGAGAGGGGGGGGGGCAGTATGTGTTGTGAGATCGAGGTTCAGGAGGTGAATAAGTCTTCCGGGATGTGAGTGGCACCATTACAGTGAGTACAGGGTGTGTTGTGAGAAGAGGGGTGCATGACGTAGTGTGTGTGTTGTGTGTGTGTGTGTTATGAGTGAGGTGTATGAGCGTACGTGTGTTGTGTTGGGAGAGCATTAGAGTGTTAGTAGAGTGGATTATTGGAGTTGCATTGTGTTGGTAGCGAAGTACAAGAGTGTCATAACCAAACCACATTTATTATAAGAAGAGTACGTGGCTGCTTCTCCATAATTACCAGGTGTGTTTTGTTATTAGTTAAATATAATCGTGTGGTGGTAATTGTGTTAGGAAAGTGTTACATTGAATACCACACTTCCTACAGCCACACACATCCCCACCACACCACCACATCACGCCACACCACACCACACCACCACATCACGCCACACCACACCACACCACCAATATATACGCGTGAGTAGGTTAAATAATGTGCTCCACCCTACCTCACCTAATACCACATCGCTGCCACACCAAACCTCCACTGCATCGCACCCCAACCACACCACACCGCCGATAAATAGGCTGCATCACCATACCTCACTTCCTACCACGTCCCTACGATAGTTTGCCACCCCTACCACACACCCCTACCACATCACACCCGTACTACACCATAAACCACACTGCTACCACACCATACAACCAATAAATACATGTAAGAACATAAGAAGAGAGGATAACTGCAGTAGGCCGGTTGGCCCATGCTAGGCAGCTCCTAGAAGAGTAACTGAACTACTAGAATGAGATAAGGACAGCAAAGAAGAAGGCTCTCCCCCGCCCTCCAAACCCTCCAGCTGAAGCCGGCAGGAAAAAGTCAGAAAGAACACCACACCGTATAGAAAAACTGGCGTGGACATTTTACAGGAAAGTGTGAAAGGAGAATAGAGACTATCATAGTGTAACCTGAAAAGAAAATTTTTTTGAATTAGTATTGGTTATAAGATTTTCTTTATTCTATATCCACCCCTTATTTGTCATATGCTTATCTAGCCTATGCTTGAAACTCTCAATGGAAGAGGCAGCAACTACTTTACTAGGTAGCTTATTCCATTCGTCTACTACTCTATTACCAAACCAATTTCTACCGATTTCCTTACTGAAACGGAATTTTTCTAGTTTGAAACCATTATTTCTAGTTCTATCCTGTATGCTCACTTTAAGTACCTTGCTAATATCTCCCTTATTTATACCATTCATCCACTTAAACACCTCAATTAAGTCTCCCCTTACTCTACGCCTCTCTAGCGAATGCAGACTTAGTCTTTTCAGTCTGTCTTCATATGACAGGTTCCGGACGTCATGTATCATTTTAGTCATTCTTCTCTGTACAGTTTCTAACGAATTAATATCCATTCTATAGTAAGGACACCAAAATTGTACTGCGTAGTCTAAATGTGGCCTTACTAATGCTAGATAAAGTTTTAGTATTACTTTAGATGATGTAAATGGAAAGAGGTAAAAATCTGTTCCATTCCATCTCATCTCCAACCGCATCCCTACCACAGTCTACCACACTCCTTACCACACACCTGCCACACCTTACCACACTCCTTAACACATTCTACCACACCTGCCACACTCCTTCACACATTTTACCACACCTACCAGACAACTTACCACACACCCACCTCATTCTACCACACTTACCAGACACCTTACCACATACCTACCACATTCCTTACCACATCCTAGCAGACACACCTACCCTCGTCCTTCCACACACCTCCACAAACCTACCTCCTGCTACCACACACCCTTACTTCACTGTACCACCACACTACCTGCACACCCAGCCACACCTACCACAGTAAGTTAGTGCGTGTCCATGTTAAGGAGGGGCTGGACAGGGAGGGCTACTTAAGAAGCAAACTGGCTAAGGTTACGGTGCAGAATGTATGAGTGGCTGGGCAGGCAGGGGATAGGGAGGAAATGAAGGGATAGGAAATGAAAGTTGATAGGGGGGAAATGGGAAATGGGATAGGCAAGATATGGGATAGGGGGGAATGGATACGACGATAGGGAGGAATTGAAAGGGGGTAGAGAAATAGGGAGGTTATGGATGGTGGTGGGAGGAAACGAAAGGGAACATGGAGGGATGGGTAGAGGAATAGGGAGGAAATGAGAAGGGACAGGGAGGAAATGGGAGATGGGGAGGAAAGAGGATAGGGAAGACATGGGATGGGGGGAATGGGTAGGGCAGTAGGGAGGAAATGAAGGGATAGGAAAGATATGAAAGTAGAGATGAAGGGGAACAGGGAGGGTGTGGAACGGGATAGGGAGGATATGAAAGAGGATAGGGAGGAAATATGGAAAGAAGATGGAAGATAATTATGGGGTAGGGGAGAATGGGTAGGGCAATAGGGAGGAAATGAAAGGGGATAGGGAGGAAATGAAAGGGATAGGGAGGAATGAGTAGGGGAATAGGGAGGAAATGAAGGGATAGGGAGGAAATGAAAGGGGATAGAATGGAAGTGATTCAGGGATTAGGGGAAGGGTGAGAAGAGGAAGCAAAGAGGGAAGTGGGAGAGCGAGAGATGACATGAAAAAGAATTGGAGAAGAGCGGAAGAGAGAGAAAAAGAGAGTTTAAAAAGGTCAGGTAAGAAGAAATAGAGAGGAGATAATGAGGGGAGAGAGAGAGGAGGAAGCAGAAGAGGTGGACTTGGAAACAGTGATAGGTGACACGGTGTTAGGGAGAGAGAGAGAGAGAGGAGTTTGAGAAGAGCAGGTAAAGAGATGGGTAAATAAAAAGGAAAAAAAACACACGAGAAAAGAGGAAAAGGTAGAAGAGTAAGGAGAGGCAGGAGAGGTCGACTTGGAAACAGAGATGGATGAAAAGGAATTAGAGTTGGAAAGATATGAGAGAGAGAGAGAGAATAACAAGCAAAGGCAGTAGAGGACTTGGAAACATTGATGGGTGAAAATGAGTTTGAGAGAAGAGTTGGAAAGCTGAGGTAGGGAAGAACAGGTAGAGAGAGAGAGAGAGAGAGTGAGGGAAGGAGTGAGAAGAGGTGGACCTGGAAACAGTGTCCAGAATGGGTTGACGAGGGAACATTAGCATTTAGGAGCGTCCCCACCTGACCCGGGGTTTAATTAAGAGTTTTATTACACCTGCCTGTCGGCAAGGAGTTCGCCAGGTAAGGCTCGTGAGGAGATTAAGGTGGGAGTGCAATTGAGGCGGGAAGAATGTGGTTTGGCCTTATGTATAGGTGTGTGTGTGTGTGTGTATGTGTGTGTGTGTGTGTGTGAGAGAGAGAGAGAGAGAGAGAGAGAGAGAGAGAGAGAGAGAGAGAGAGAGAGAGAAACCCATCCTTAGGTCGAAAAATAGGAGTGGATGATGATTGTGTGTGTGTGTGTGTGTGTGTGTGTGTGTGTGTGTGAGTGAGTGAATGTTTTTGTGTACCATGTGTATTTTAAATGTATGTCTGTGCGATTTTCTGTGTATGTTCTATGTTGGTGTGTGAATGTGTGTGTGTATTTGTTGATGTGTAGGCTGTGTGTGTGTGTTTGTGTATGTGTGATAATGTTTGTGTGTATGCATATGTTTGATATTGGTAATGATTTTGAAGGCTGATGTTTTATTATTATTATTATTATTATTACATCATTATTAATTATTATTATTATTATTATTTATCATGATTATTATATACCCATTCGCTAGGTGACTTTATTCTCCATTTTATTCCGACAACAAAGAAACTATTTTTTATTATATATATATTTTTTAGTGTAGGACTTACTCGATTTAGGAAACATTTCAGTGAAGCGAGTGTGTCTTCTAAGCTGAATAATTCAATCGCGTGAATATGTTAAGGATGAATTAAAATATAAATAGTTGAAAAGGTAAATAGTTGCCCTATTAAGCATTTTAGTTCATTTTCTTTATGGGTCGTATTGGAAGTGATTTTTGGAAATCTCTTAACACCTTTTTTTAAGCGACTTTTTCTGCCTGTCACGCTTCAGTATTTTCTTTACTACTACTACTACTACTACTACTGCAACTACTACTACCACTGCTGCTGCTACTTCTGATACTACAACCACTGCCATTATTTTCATCATCATCATCATCATCATCATCAGTAGTAGTAGTAATAATAATAGTAGTGGTAATAGTGGTGGTAGTAGTAGCAGTACGGTAATAGTAATAATAGTAGAAGTAATGGTAATAGTGGTGGTAGTAGTAGTAGTAGTAGTAATGGCTGAACAAAATCGTCATTGGCAGCAAGTTATAAAAAAAGGAGTTAATCGCTGGCCCCGTTTTACAAGCCAAACATGCCAGTGAACAGATGAATCATGAACTGCGTGCTGGGACCCCCACACGCACACGCACACGCACACCCCCTCTCCCAGATATACTTAGCACCACCTTCATTGACTGACCCAAAGGCATACATAGAGCACGTGTGTGTGTGTGTGTGTGTGTGTGTGTGTGTGTGTGTGTGTGTGTGTGTGAGAGAGAGAGAGGGGGGGGGATGGGGGACGAGAGTATTCCAGTAACTTGGAGAGAGAGGGGGGTAGAGTATGCCTGTGACTTATCTGTGTGTGTGTGTGTGTGTGTGTGTGTGTATGTGTGTGAGGGGGGGGGATGGGGACGAGAGTATTCGAGTAACTTTAGAGAGAGGGGGGGGTGGAGCCTGTGACTTATGTGTGTGTGTGTGTGTGTGAGTGGGGGGTCTGATATGAGGTGGTGATGTGGGGTTGTGATGAAGGGTGATGGTGAAGAGAGGTGACGAGTCTTTGATGAGAGAGAGAGAGAGAGGATGTGTGAAGGTTAAATAGCTGTATGATGCAAGGAGAGAGAGAAAGAGAGTCAATATAGACTAAGGAAATTACATGCTCTTAGGTAACTCTCTAAACCACTGGACTATACATTGATTATTATTTAACGTGACGGTGTGTGTCTGTGTGTGTGTGTGTGTCTGTGTGTGTGTGTGCTTGTGTCTTTTGTGTGTGTCTGTGTGTTTTGTGTGTGTGTGTGTGTGTTTTTCTGTGTGTTTGTGTTTTTCTTTTTTGTATGTGTGTGTTTCTGTCCGTGTATTTGTGTGTGTGTGTGTTGTACTGTGTGAAGTGTGGTGTATATTTAGCTTTATTTAACCTTGTATAAGGGGAGAGGCTGTGGAAGAGGTGGAGAATGTGTAAGAGGAGGGTTAATAAAGAGTTGGAGAGGGATCAGTCAGAGGAGGAGGAGGAGATAAGGAAGGAGGAGGAGGAGGAGGAGAAGATAAGGAAGGAGGAGGAGAAGATAAGGAAGGAGGAGGAGGAAGAGAAGATAAGGAAGGAGGAGGAGGAGAAGATAAGGAAGGAGGAGGAGGAGAAGATAAGGAAGGAGGAGGAGGAGAAGATAAGGAAGGAGTAGGGAGGAGGAATAGATAATTAGGAAGAAGTGAGGAGGAATAGAAGATTGGGAAGCTTGGAGGAGGAGAAGATAAGGGAGGAGGAAGAGATAAGGGAGGAGGAGGAGGAGATAAAGGAGGAGGAGGAGGAGTTAGGGAAGGAGGTGGAGGAGTAAGAGAAAGGATGAAGAGTAATAATAGATATGATGGACATTATATGAAGAGGAAGAGGAGGAGTAGATAAAGGGAAGAGGAGGAGGAAGAAGATCATGAGGAAGAGGAAGGTGGAGGGAAATGAATTGGAGGAAGGTATGAAAACGAGGAGAAGGGAGGGAGGAGGATAGGGAGGGGACGATGGTAGGGAGGGAAGTGGGAGGAAAGGGAGAGAGGAGGGATTAGGGAGGGAGGGAAGTAAATGGAAGGGAGAGACGATTGATGTTGGAGGGAGGGGTAAGGGGACGGGGTAGAAGGAAGAGGGAATAAGGGCAAGACCTGGGATTGGAAGGAGGAGAGGGAGAGGAGGAGAGAAGTGTGAGGGAATTCGGAGGAGTGAGAGAAAGGGATGAAGAGAGAGAGAGGGAAGAGAGACGGTAGGTAACGGAGTAGGGGGGGAGGAGGGAAGGGGGGGAGGGCAGTGAGAGTGAAGAAAGGTGGAGCGAGATGGAGAGAGAGAGTACGAGGAGGAGGAGGAATGAGGAGTGGGTGGGGGTTGGGAGGAGGAGGAGGAGGAGGAGGAAAGGGACGAAGAGTGGGGGAGGAGTGAGAGGGATGAGGGGGACGGGGTGAGAGGGATGGTAGTCTATTGTGGTCACAGTGAGTCATTGATTGTGGCGATAATGAGTAGGTGGTGAGAGAGAGAGGGAGAGAGAGAGAGAGGGGGGGGATGGAAGAGGGAAAGGAAGAATGGGAGGTGGATGGTAGGGTACAATGAAAGGAAGAACAGAAAATGGAAAAAGAAGGAAAAACGCTTAAAAAAAAAAGAAGGATAAAGGGAAATAAAAGTAGGAAAGAGAGAGAGAGAGACTGAACGGTGGGAGAGCACCTTTTGAGTGGGAGGCAGAAGCAAGTGAATAGAGAGAGAGAAAGAGAGGAGGGGGGGGGTCGTTGGGTTTTAGAGCAGTGTAATTGAAGGGACAGAAGAGGAAAAGAAAAGAGGAGAGAGAGAGAGAGAGAGAATTAGAGAGAGTGGATGGGGTTAAGAATAGCAGTGTCTGTGATAAGGCCGATGGGGGGATGAGGTGCGACGTGAATGGAGAGAGAGAGAGGGAGAGAGAGAGGTTGTGTTTGTGGGTTGGTATGTGTTTGGAATGTGTGTAAGACGAGATGTGGGAAGCAAAGGAAATGCATGTATGTTTTAGAGAGAAGGGAGGGAGGTATGTGAAGTATGTGGTATGTGAGGTGTATGTTGTGATTACTCGTGAGATAAAAGGTTAGAGAAAGAGAGAGAGAGAGAGAGTGGGTGTGAAGGGTAAATAGCTGTATGATGCAAGGAAAGAAAGGAAGATAATGAGAGAGAGAGAGAGAGAGGCACCAAGACCCCACTAAGCCAAGGTCACGCAGGCAGTAGGCTCTTGTGTGGCACCCCTCCCAGCCTGCCTTTCTACCCTGCCTACTCTGCCTTCCCTCCCCTCCCCTTCACTTCAGTTCTCCTTTCCTCACCTTTACCCTACCCTACCTAGCTTCTCCTTCCCCTACCTTACCATAGCCTACCGTACCCTACCTTAGCCTGCTGTACTCCACTCTGCCCTGTTCTACCCTACCCTACCCTACCCTGCTTCACCGCACCATTCCCTACCCTACTTCACGCTACCCTACCTTTTTCTTTGCCTACCCTACCCTACCTTACTTCACCTTTCCCTACCCTACCTAGTGTCTCCTACCTACATTGCTGCCCTACCTCTGTCTGCCTCTTACCTCTTAGTTATTTCCTGTATGTTGCAATTAATACATCAGAGGCATTGACATTTGTCCTTACCCAGTCATACCCACGCCCTGTCCTGGCATACTTACACACCATCTGGCATACGCACCCTATCTTGGCATACTTACCATCTGGCATACGCATCCTGTCCTGGCATACTTACACACCCTATCCTTATCCTGGCATACATACATGTCCTTTTCTGTCATATTTATCCTTTTCTGGCATACGCATCCTGTTCTGGCGTACTTACAAAGCATACCCACATCCTGTCCTGAGATATACACTCTATCCTGGCATACCCTGTTCTACCATATATACACCCTGTTCTTATATACTTACACGCTCTACCCTGCTCTGCCTTACTTCATCACCTAACCATCCCTGCTATAACTTTCCCTGCCATGTTATACCTATACTTTGCTGTGTTATACCCTGCCAAACCCACCCCTTGCCCTGTTATACCCTGTCATACCCACCCCTTCCCAGGTTATACTCTCCCCTACCCTCACATACCCACACAACCCTTCCATTCCATGCCTACACTACATCATATCTTTTCCACACACACTCCCATCTTCCACCCTACCATGCCCTGTCAGCCCTACCTTAACTTAACTATGTTTCCCACTTACCTAAACCGTTTCCTCTTGACATCCTCATCTCTCTCACCCTTCCCTTCCCTTCCCTTTCCTTCCCTTCCTTACTTCTGTTCCACCTTCCCTTGATCCTCACCTTTAACCTCACCCTCCCTTCCCTTCCCTATACCCTTGTCTCTCCCCATTCTTCAATACCCATCACTAGCCTTCCCTTCCATTCTATCCCCTTCCCCACTTCGCATCCATCCCTTATCCTCACCCTTACCCTCTCCCTTTCCCTCTTCCTTCCCCTCTTCCTTCCCCTCTACCTTACGAAACCCGACTCATCCTTTCTTTACCCAGATAACTTATAACGTGCACTTATACACTTAACACTGTCCTTCTTTCTCACCACTGAGCCTTCTCCAGCCTCTTGTCTTTTTTTCACAGTGGTTCCGTACCGCTCTTAAAGGAAACCATTGGGGTGGTGAGTAAGGTGGAGGGTAGGACAGACAAGGTACAGGCGGTGAAACAGATGGGAGAAGTAGACAGTGGTGTGGTGTAGGATTGATTATTTGAAGGAGGTAGGATAGACACAAGGACAGATGGTGAAACAGAGGGTAGAAGTAGAGGAGGATAGAGACGAGGCACAGATGGTGAATCAAAAGATGGGAGAAGTAGGCAGTGATGTGGTTTAAGTGTGATTGAAAACTCGGTGGCATTTAGTGGAGCTCGAACCCACTACTTCTAGAGTGTCCGCCGAATGTGAAGCCAGTACAAAATCGACTCAGCCACCGAATCGCCCTACCGTGCTTTACCTTTCACCCTCCTCCTCCTCCTTACCATCACCCTCTTCCATCCCCTCACCCTCCTCCTCGTTACCCTCACCCCTTCCCTTCTTCCTCTTTACCCTCACCCCTTCCCTTCCTCACCCTCACTCTCCTTACCCTAACCTTCACCCTCCTCCCCCTTTCCCCCACCCTTTCCCCCACCCTTTCCCACCCTTCTGTACCCAGCCCAGTCCTGTCTTTCATAACCCGAACAAGAAAGGGCTGTGTTCTTTCTCCCTTCAAGTCATATAGCCCTTCCACCTCTCCCTCCCCTCCTTGCCCCCCCTTCCCTTTCCCTCCACCCCCTCCCTCTTCCCCTCCACCCCGTACCTAGGCCCCCTCCCTTCCCCCTCTTCCATCTAGATTCCTCCTTCCCCCTCTACTTTGATCTCCTCGTCTCCCCTCTTTCCAGCTTGACGTCTCCTCTTGCCCTCCTCCCTTCATCTAAATCCCTCCCCTCTCCTTCATCTAGATTCCTCCCGTTCCCTCCCTGTACTTTGATCTCTCCACCTCCCTCTCCTCATCCTTCTTCCTCCTCCATCCCCTCCTTCGCTTAGATCTCCTTCCCTCCCCCTCATCTTTCACCAGACTCTTCCCCTGCCATTCCTTCATCTTACCCACTTTCCTTTCCCTTCTTCATTTTCCCCTCCACCCTTCACGTATATTCCCCTTTCTCCCTCCACCCAGATCCCCTCCTCTCCTCCTCTTCCTCCACCCAGATCCCCTCCTCTCCTCTTCCTCCACCCAGATCCCCTCCACCTTTCTTTCTCCTCCCTCAACCTTTCTCTGCCTAAGCCTCTCCCCTCCCTTTCTCCATTATTTTTCCCATCTCTTCTGCCTAATTTCCCGTCCTTTCGTTTCCTTTCCTCCTCCTCCTCCTCCTCCTCGTATTACAGTATCAACCTCTTTATCACCCCCCCCCCTTTCTCTTTTTGCTCCAATCCTTCCCATTCTTCCTCACCCCACTTTCTTCCTCCTCCCCCCTCCCCTTTTCTTTGTTTACTCTTTTTGCTCCAGTTCTCCCCATTCCTTTTTCCTCCCCCCTCCCCTCCTCTCCTATCCCACCTCCCTCCCCCCAGTCTCTCCTACTAATACCCCTGTTCACGCTCCTTCAGTTTAAATAATCGACAGGCAGGGTAATATTTTTCTCTTTAGCGAGGATTTTGTGCGTTTCCCTTAGATTTTACGAGATTTACATATTTCTTGACAGGTGACTTTTTAATTTTTTTATTTTTAATATTATTATTATTATTTTTTTTTTGGCTGATCTGAGTTAGGTATGTTTTTTGTAGAGTGGTGGGGTTGGTGGGTTGGTGCTACATTTTATTATTATTATTATTATTATTATTATTAACATCATCATCATCATCATTACTACTACTACTACTGCTACTTCTACTACTATTATTATTGTTATTACTATTATAGTTGTTATCGATGTGTGTGTGTGTGTGTGTGTGTGTGTGTGTGTGTGTGTGAGAGAGAGAGAGAGAGAGAGAGAGGGAGAGAGAAAGAGAGAGAGATTCCACGCCTACCTTTCTCACCTGTTCAGCCCCCACTCAACAATTCAAATCACCTATGTACTCTAGCATTCGTCACCTCTTCACCTGTAGCAAAGTCCTTGGACCTTGACCTGTATAAGGCAACTCAGCCCTACTCGTCCAGTCTCGTACAGGCAGAGATAAAAGTTCAGGTACTATTCCACTGAGCCTGCTTCACACTTAGGGCGTTTCTTTCACCTTCCATCCCGACGTGTCACATCAGAGAGAATCAGCTGTGGACAGAGAAGCGTAACAAGCCTCTCTCAGCTTAGCAATTTCAGTCAACAGAGGAAAGTGAGAAGTAGAAGCGGTGAAATAGTAACTTTTGTCTCTGATTGTACATTGCCTTACTCAAACTAAGAGAGGAATAATCGCCAGTTAGAAGAGAGAGAGAGAGAGCATAAAAGACGGCTGCCTAGAGGACAAGGAGAAAGAAATAGTAGGATAGAAAAAATAAAGAAAGAGAAAGAACAGGAGGGCTTGGACATCAATGGATAGAGAGAGAGGCTTTGTTTCTGTGGCTGTCTTTTGCTTTCCTTAACCCTTTCGTTAGTTTATCCCATTTTCAGTTGCGGTCTTTCCATCTCAGGGGCGATTTTATTTAGCTTAGAGAGAGAGAGAGGGAAATAAATGGGGTTAGGCACAGACCTCTTCAGCCTCTTCACTCTGAGGGTTTCATTTGGCATTAGCGAGACCAAAACACAAAATAGTAACGAGAAGAAAGTGTACCAGGACAAAATAGTAACGAGAAGAAAGTGTACCAGGACAAAATAGTAACGAGAAGAAAGTG
>NC_137065.1:2082500-2092500 GCF_032717465.1 Coenobita brevimanus | reverse complement strand
GCAGCGCGCTGAGCTGGGAACATAAGCAGTGAAATGGCGGGGGACAGGGCGACATGGAGGCGATTTGTTTGTGGCCACCCCTTACGGGATTAAGTCGTCTGGCAATAGATAGATAGAAAAGTATATGTAGGATAGGCATACTCTCGATGTTATGAAATATTTAATGTGAGGTATACAAGCTGTGAGTGTAGTTGAGAAAATGGGTGTTTGAGTGTGGAAGTAAGGTGTAGAGGGTGTTGTGTGTAGGTTAGGGTGTGGGAGGAACGTGTGTGTAGGGTATGTGAACTGGAGATGTGTGTTAGGGATTGTGAGGTAGGAGCTTCTGTGTGTGTGTGTGTGTGTGTGTGTGTGTGATGAGAAAGGGTGTTATAAGTAAGAGGAAGGTGTGTGTGTGTGTGTGTGTGTGTGTGTGATGAGAAAGGGTGTTATAAGTAAGAGGAAGGTGTGTGTGTGTGTGTGTGTGTGTGTGTGTGTGTGTGTGTGTGTGTGTGTGTGTGTGTGTGTGTGTGTGAAGTTAAAGCAGTATTCGTAAGAGTGAGAGTGGTGTAGTCTTGCGTGTGGATGTTGATTTGAGTGTGTAGGTGACTTGGATGTGGCTGCGTATTGTGAGTGCGTGTGGGTGTGTCGTGTATTTGTGAGAGTTGCGTGTGGGTGTTGCGTGTTTGTGGAGAGCTGACTGGTTGCTCTCTCTCTCTCTCTCTCTCTCTCTCTCTCTCTCTCTCTCTCTCACACACACACACACACACACACACACACACATACACACACACACACACCGCACAATACCATCTATGTGGTTGTGTCTGTCAGCCTGTCTGTCTGTCTGTCTCATCTCCCTCCCCTCCCCCGTGTCCTCTCCCCTTCCCTCTCCCCCCTCCCCTTCCCTCTCTCCCCCCTCCCCTCTCCCTTAGTTCACCTCTCTGTTTGTGTTTGTATGCATGTGTTTGTGTTTGCTTTTGTGTTTGTAGGTTTTTTCAAGTGTGTGTGTGTGTGTGTGTGTGTGTGTGTGTGTGTGTGTGTGTGTTGCTTCTGTGTTTGTGATTTGGAGTGTAAAGGAGCATTGTTTGGAGGTGTGTGTGTGTGTGTGTGTGTGTGTGTGTGTGTGTGTGTAATAAATTGTATGGGTAAGCACGGGTATTCAATCATGTATAGTGGATAGGAATGTGTGTGTGTGTGTGTGTGTGTGTGTAAGAGAGAGGGGGAGAGAGAGAGAGAGAGAGTCAGTTCCCCCCTACCAGGAATCGAACCCAGGACCATCAGATGAAGGACAAAACCGCTTCCACTCCACCAACGTGGCTTAGGGATACTCGGAACCAGGGTAGAAAGTACACACACACACACACACACACACACACACACACACACACACACACACACACACACACACTCTCTCTCTCTCTCTCTCTCTCTCTCTAATATTCTTCACATTAATTGAAGTTCGCAGTCACGATTTTACTGAGCTTAGGAGAGAGAGAGAGAGAGAGAGAGAGAGAATGTGGGGTAATGCGGGAGGGAAGATGAAGGAAGAGAAAGTGAGAAAGAATGTGAAGGAAAATGAGAGAGAATGAAAGGGAATGTGAGGGAATGACGGGATGGAAGGTGAGACGGAGATAGTGGGGGAGTAAGAGTAGTGGGTGTTTGTATGAGAGAGAGAGTGAGTGAGTGAGTGAGTGAGAGAGAGTGAGAGAGAGAGAGTGCGAGTGAAAGTAATTTAATCGGCTAGTTTGTATGGGAGGGAAGGACAAAGCAGGCGAGAGTATTTATTGCGTGCGTGTGGGAGTGAGTGTGAGTGTGTGCGTGGAGTGAGTGTGAGTGCCTGCGTGGAGTGAGTGTGAGTGCGTGTGCGTGTGGGAGTGAGTGCGTGTAGGAGGGAGGGACAGGGCAGGTGAGAGTAGTTCATTCATGGCTCATGTTGGCTCCCGTGCCAAGAGGAGGGCTGTCTAGTTGGCACTCTCTCTCTCTCTCTCTCTCTCTCTCTCTCTCTCTCTCTCTCTCTCTCTCTCTCTCTCTCTCGTATATTACACAAAGAAATGAGATAAAAAGGGCAAAAAACAACAATCACAAAATCAATATTATAGTGATGATAAAGATAATAGTAATAAAAAAAATAATAATTCATTTATTATAATAGCAGTAATAGTGAGAAAAATAATAATTACTTTTTGATCATAATATAAAAGTGTCCCTCTCGTACTCACCCACTCCAGGGCCACTCCACTATACTACGTAGCCACTCCACACCCTCTTCACACCCCACTCGAGGCCCTAGGAGGCTCCCCCGTACCCCTTCATTACCCCATATATTTCTACATTGTAACTACACTCGAGGTCCTAGGAGGCTCACCCTTACCTCTTCATTAACCCATATATTTTTACATACCACTCAAGGTCCTAGGAGGCTCACCCTTACCTCTTCATTAACACACACACACACACACACACACACACACACACACACACACACTCTCTCTCTCTCTCTCTCTCTCTCTCACCCCTCTCTTTGACCATATATATTTTTTTCACTTCCACTCCCTTTCTCTTCAATTCTGTCTTCCTTCTCTTTCTCCTCTCCCTTTTCTTTCTTTCTCCCCTTCCCTTCATTTCTCTACCTTCTCTCACTCTCTCCCGTCTCTCCCCATCATCATCCCTTTCCCTTCTCTCCCTGTTCAGTTACCCCCCTCCACACTCCCCTCTCTACCTCTTCCCAATTCCTCCATATCTCCCGTCTTTACCTCTCCTCTGTTCCTCCAGCTTTCCTCTTTCCTCCTTTCCTTCCCCTCCCTTTCCATTTATTTACCCCTCCCATCCTCCACTTTTCCCCCCCTCCCCGCTCCCTCTCTTCCCTTTTCTCTCCCCTTTCTTTACCCCTCCCATCCTCCACCTCCTCCTTCCCTTCTCCCTCTCTCCTTCCCCTCCCTTTCCTCTCCCATTTCTCTACCCCTCCCATCCTCCACCTCTCCCCTTTCCCCTCACCCCCTCTTTTTCTGTCCCTCTTCTCTCCCCTTCCTTTAGCCCCCCCATCCTCCACTTCTCCCCTCTCCCTCTCTCTTTCCCTCCCTTCTTTCTCCCATTTCTTTACCCCTCCAAACCTTGTACAGGAAGGCACGCAGAGTATCTTGGTGTGTGTTGTTATCAGGGAAGGAAAGGAGTCAGGTGTGTGAGGCAGGTGTAAGGAGAGAAACTGGTTGTATTTGGAGGGAAAGACAGGTGTGTGAGGAAGGTGTGACGAGAGGATGAGGTATGTGAGGTAATTGAGTAAAATAAGTATGAGGCAGATATGAGGAGAGTTGTAAGTCAGGTAGGTATAAGGAGAAAAGAAATGTGATGCAGGTGTGTAGGGAGAGGCAGGTTTGGAATGATGAAGGAAGGTGAGTAGGCAGTCAGATATAAGGGGTAGGTTTGGGACAAGGGAGGTAGGCAGGTAGGCTGAGTCAGGTATGCGAGACTATGTGACGAGAAAGGCAGCAGGTGTGTGAGGTTAAGTCTATTTGCGAGAGAAGTATGGTAGGTGTGTAGCTCAGTGGTGAGGAGAGGAGAGGAGCAGGTGTGTGAAGGAGAGAAGCAGGTGTGTGAAGGAGAGAAGCAGGTGTGTGAAGGAGAGAAGCAGGTGTGTGAAGGAGAGAAGCAGGTGTGTGAAGGGGAGAAGCAGGTGTGTGGAGAGAAGCAGGTGTGTGAAGGAGAGAAGCAGGTATGAAGGAGAGGAACAGGTGTGTGAGGGAGAGAAACAGGTGTGTAGAGGAGAGAGGCAGGTGTGTGGAGGAGAGGAACAGGTGTGTGAAGGAGTTGTTAGAGTGAAGCAGGTGAGAGTGAGGGGGAGGCAGGTGTGAGTGAGGCAGGTGAGGTGGAGGGGGAGGCAGGTAGGGTGAGGCAGGAGCGACCCCAAAATTTACATAGGCAATATTGGTGGCGCCTACAAGGTGGGGTGAGAGAGAGAGAGAGAGAGAGAGAGAGAGAGAGAGAGAAAATCAGGTAAAGATGGACAAAATAAGAACTAGGTTATAAATGGTAATAAATATAGATAAAAATAGACAAGCAAATAACTAGGGAATGAGAGAGAGAGAGAGAGAGAGAGAGAGGTGGAGAAGGGTTGGCCTGAAGCTAGGAAAATGAATGGAGGGAGGGGAAAGGGAGTCGCAGTGAATGAGGGTGGCTTGGAGAGAGAGAGAGAGAGAGAGAGAGAGGGGTTACTTAATCCATTTTAATATTTCACCTAATCCTTTCTAACTCAATCAACCTAATCTCCAACACCTTAACCTCACCTGGTCTCACCTGCCCTCATTAAACCCAGTCTTCAGATCAACTTACCTCTCATATACCCTGCTCACACCTAGCCAGCATCCAGTTCCATCTAAGTAAGTCAACCTATTAATATTCATCTCGTGATTGTTTGTCTAGTTTATCTCTTATCAGTTTATTTATCTGTATGTCTTATCCTATGTATGTAATGTATGTATGGATGGATGGATGTGTAGATGTTTGTATATTATATAAATGTATGTTTTTATTTGTCTGTCTCATTGCCTACATCTTACTATTTATTTGCGTCTTTCTGCCTATATCTAACACACACACACACACACACACACACACACACACACACACACACACACACACACACACACACAGATAGGCTCCAACACACACGTTGAGTAGTAAATTATATGTCACAGCGGAAATGCCATTTTGTGTGTGTGTGTGTGTAGTCCTCTGAGCACGTAAAAGATGGCTAAATGTTTATACGCTCATGTGTACACTGGTGATTTATATGTATGTGTTAGTGTCAGGTGATGTCTGTGTAGGTGTTTGAAATGTATTTATGTATGTATGTATATGTATGTATGTATATTAGTGTACGCGTATGTATGGCCATATACACTTTTAACTGTGTGTGTGTGTTTGCGTGTGTGTGTGTGTGTGTGTGTGTGTGTGTGTGTGTGTGTGTGTGTGTGTGATTAGAAATTGTCTACACTTTTCGAGTTATATTTTTATTGCTTATGTCTGCCTTTTACCATTATTTATTATTATTATTATTATTTTAAATTTTATTATGATGGTTCTTACCTACTGCTTTTTATGTAAGCTTAAGAAATATGACGTGGGTAATGATTTGAGTATTTTTTTTTTTGGGGGGGGAGAGAGGTAAGTAAAGTGTGGTCGGTGAGAGTGGGGGAGGGGGAAGTGAGAAGTGAGGGGGGGAAAGGGAGAGGGAGAAAGGGGAGGGGAAAGGCAAGTACGTATGGTGAATGAGTGGAGGGGAGGGAGAGGGAAGGCTGGTTTAGTGAATGGGTGAGGAGAGGAGGCCCGGGAGGTGAAGAGAAGTGAGGAAGAGGAGGATAGATAAAGTGAGAGAGGGGTGAGAAGTGAAGACAGGTAGGCGTGAAGGGGAGAGAGAGAGAGAGAGAGAGAGAGAGATGTAAAAGGGTGTGAGGAGAAGGATGAGGAGTAAAGAGGGGTTGGGTAAGTGTGAGCAGGGAGGTGAGGGGTGTGGTAAGGTGAGAGCTATGAGGTGAAGTGAGGAGTGACAGGGATGGAAAAGGGTCTGAAAAGAAGGGTAGGTGTAGGTGAGAGGCATGAGGGTGTGGTGAGGGTGAGGGGGAAGGGGTGTAGGAGGGTGAAGTAAGGGTAGGCGGGTGAGAGGATGGAGGTTAGGGTGAGGGGTAAATGGTGTGTGATGATGAGGTAAGGGTGAGGAAGGATAGGTAGGTGAGAAGTATGAGGGTGTGGTGAGGGTAAGGGTATGTGAGGATGAGGTAAGGGTGAGGAAGGGTAGGTAGGTGAGAGGTATGAGGGTGAGAGGTAAGGGGAAGGGGTGATGTATCAGTGGTTAATGCACTCCTGGTGGCCACACGTCGTTGCTGATTACCCACCCCACCACGGCAGGCCAAGGAAGCTCAGGGCAGGGCAGAGCAGAGCAGAGCATGGTAGGACAGGACAGGGCAGAACAGAGCATGGTAGGGCAGGGCAGAGCATGGTAGGGTAAGGTAGGGGAGGACAGGGCATGGGAAGGTAGAGCAGAGCAGAGCATCGTAGGGCAGGGCAGGGCATGGTAGGGCAGGACAGGGGAAGGGACGAGAAATGGAAAGGAAGGACAGAACAGGGCAGATCACAAGGCAGGACAGGAGACGGAAGGAAAGACATGAAGAGAAGAAATGTTGGAAAGGAACAAGGAAGAGACGTGGAAAGGGTGGAAGGCTAGGAAGAAGAGAATGGGAGGGGGAAGGAAAAGGAGTAGATGGGCAGGGCAGGGCAGAGCAAGACAAGACAGGGCAGGGCAAGGGAGGAACGGGAAGGGCAAGAACTGGATTGGAAAACGTAGAGCAGAAATAGGGTTAAAATAAGATCAGTAGGAAAAGATTGGAAAGGGAGAAAGTTAGAAGAGGGGAAGGGAAAGGTCAGGGTGGGAGAGGGCTAGAGGAAAATGGGAAGGGAATAGAAAATCAAGGGAAGAGGTAAGGACAGATGAGAGAGAGAGGGTTGACGGAAAAGGGGGAAAGCTGAGAACAGGAGAGGGGTGGTGGTAGGGAAAGAGAAAATTAGGGGGAAGGAGGAAAGGAGGGGGGAAAGGATGAAGAGGAAAGTTGAAGGTAGGGAAGGAAAGGTAGGGAAATTGAGGAAGTAGAGAACGAAGAGGAGAGGAGAGAAGGAAGAAGAGGCAAGATAAGAGTTGGAGAGGGAAAGGAAGGATATGGAAAATGTATAAAGAGGGGAGATGAGGAGGAGTGTGAAGGGAAATGATTATGTAGGACAAGTAAGGGAAGAGAAACAGGGGAATGGAGCGAATGGGAAAGGGAAGAGGGAGGGGAATGGAAAGGAGAGGTAGAGGGAGAGAGGGGAGGAGAAAGAGGGGAGGGGAGTGAGTCAGAGAGGGGAGAAAATGAGGTGGAGGGAAAAGAAGAAAGAAGGGTGAGAAGGAGAGATAGAAGGAGGAAGTTATTAAAATGATAGAAAACGAGGAAAGGGAGGAAGAGATAAGAGGAAGATAAGGAGTTCTAGGAAGGGTGGAAAATAATGTTGTGGGAATCAGAGAGAGAGAACGAGAGAGAGAGAGAGAGAGAGAGATGGGAACTTCACGGAAATGCAGATGTTGAGAAAAATTATATTTTGAGTTGGGAATGCAATAAATGTGAGAGGAGGAGGGAGGGGAGGGGAGGGGAGGGGAAGTGGGGAACAGAGGGAGGGGAGGGAAAGGGGGTGGGTGGGGAGGAGATGGGGGGAAGCAGAGGGGGAGGAGGGGTAGAGTAGGGACAAGGAAGGGAGAGGTGGCGTTAGGAAATGGAAGGGAATAGGGTGAAGAGGAGGTACAGGCAAGGGAGCTGGAGTTATATGGACAAGTAGTATCTCAAAAGGTCTAACGATCCATACCGAAGAGGTCCCATGGATTAAGTTACCGGGCCCGCGTTACTGTAAAGCGAGAGAAAATTTGCGTGAGAGAGAAAAAGGTGAGGAGGAGGAGGATAAAGGAAATAAGGGAAGGGAAGGGAGAAGGGGCTAGGGAGGAGAAGTAGGAAAAGGGAAGGAAAGGAAGGAAGGGGAAGAGGGCGAGAGGACTGTGGAAAAAACGGGAGAGGAATGGAAGGGAGAGGCTAAGAAGAGAAGAGGAAGTGAGGGAGGGTAAAGGAAAATGTGGGTGGGAAGTAAAAGTGTTAAGAAGAGGGGGAGAGGAAGAGAAAAGGAAGGACGGAGAGGGAGGAGGAGGAGGAGGATGCGCAGGAAGAGTGAAGGGAGGAAGGACAAAAAGGAGGAAGGTGGAGGAAAGAGTAAGATTAAAGAGAATGGGGGAGGGGGGGAAAGGAAGAAAAAGAAAGAGGGGAGAAAGAAGCAAGAAGTAGGTACGCAGGGAGGAGGAACGAAAAAAAGGGGGAAAAGGGAAAGAATTAAATAGACAAGGAGGAAAGAAAATGAAAAGGGAGGAAGGGAAGGAGGAAGAAGAGGGTACGCAGGAAGGAAGAAGGATAATTGCCACTTATTATTATTATTATTATTATTATTATTATAGTCTAGTGGTTAGCGTATGTGAGTGAGGTGGAGGGAGGGTGAGATGGAGGGATATATGAGAGAGGAGGGTGCAAGTTGGGGAGAGGGCATCGACATGGCAAGGGACAGGGCGACATGGAGGCGAGTTGTTTGTGGCCACCCCGTACGGGATTAGAGCTCCTGGCTATAGATAGATAGATAAATAGATAGATAGCGCGCCCCTATCCAAGTAACACCCTTGCCATACGCATTGGTGTGAGTCCAGAGAATATATTAATAGCCAGTAAATAAACTCTTATAGGGAAACTTCATAGGAAAGCATGATATAAGTGGAAAATTTTATTCTAAACTGCCTAGAAGGGAAAATCATCAGGGACGCTCTTCGTTTAGCTGATTTTTCTTATATTTATGCATTTATTTCAGTTGTACCCCAGATTGTACGTGCTTTGTTTCTCTCTCTCTCTCTCTCTCTCTCTCTCTCTCTCTCTCTCTCTCTCTCTCTCTCTCTCTCTCTCTCGTACGAAGACACCATATATTTGCCCATCCATCCCGAGGTAACCCATGGATCAGAGTACTGCGTCAAAATGTGCTGTGTGTGTGTGTGTGTGTGTGTGTGTGTGTGTGTGTATACTGTCTCTCCGTGTTAAGCTGAGGGATCGAATTTTTATGCCTTTCACAGTCTACCTCTCTGTATGGCATAATTTTTCCTCTTGCTTACAGTCCGTTGGTAGACTTAAGCCTTAGAGTCTGTAGCATGCTTGACTGCTTGTCTTTTTGACCTTGGTTCAATCCCACGCGGAGGTAGTCATTTAAGAGGGTATGGTTGTGTTCTTATGCATTTTTACGTGGTAGTGCTGAAGTTACCCCGATGACAGACTAAATACTTAAATACATACATATAGATACATACATACATACACACACATACATTCATTCATTTATTCATACACATCCTTAAATACATACATGCATACACTGTTGTCCACAAGGATATTTATGAGTCACGCGTTATTGAGTGCTTTATTTACATACATACACACACACGTACATAGTGAAGAAGAAAGGCTTTATATCATTAGGCTGAATATGTGTAGTTATGGAATTATTACCTTTAGAGAGGAGGAGGAGGAGGAAATTGGAGAGGTTACGAGGGAGGGAAGGAAGAGGTGAAGACAAACATCCAGTGGCCATATTTTCTTTAATGTTTCTCACTCTCTCTCTCTCTCTCTCTCTCATTAACCACTTCACTACGAGGTCTTCCCTAAAGTAAAATCGTCTTTGGGTAGGAAGAATATAACATAATTCATTGTCATAAAAAGTCTTGAAACTTGGCATGATCACTCCATAGACTTTCACGTATCTGTATGTGTCTGTCTGTCTGTCTGTCTTTCTGTCTATTTGTCTGTCTCTCTATCTGTCTTTATCTTTCAATCTGTTTATTTTTAGTGTATATAAAATCACGCATTTATCTACTTTAATTCTCTCTCTCTCTCTCTCTCTCTCTCTCTCTCTCTCTCTCTCTCTCTCTCTCTCTCTCTCTCTCCCCTTCTGTTCTCATTCTCCCCTCCCTCCGTCACTTTCCCTCATTTCCTTCAATCAGGAGAGAGAGGGAGAGAGAGAGAGAGAGAATTATCGAACTGTCTGTCATTCACCCTATCCATCTTGCCTTGCTTCCTCCTTCATTTCCTTCCTTCCTCTTCTTTCGTCATTCATTATTTTTCATTTATTCATCCATTTCTTCCCTCTCATCATCCATTCATTCATTCCTTTCTTCCCTCATCATTTCAACTCCTTGCTTCATTCTCTTTTCCTTCCCTTCTTTCCTCCCTCACTTCCTTCTTCCCTACCTCCCTCACCTCCTTCTTTCCTCCCTCTCTTCCAGCCTCCCTGCCTCCCTCCCCTCCTTCTTTCCTCCCCTTCTTCCCTTCGTTCCTTCTTTCCATCCCCCTCCTTCCTGCCTTACATCATTCTTTCCTTTTTTCCTTGCTCTTCTCTCCTTCCTACCTCCCTCCCTCCCTTCCTTCCT
>NC_137065.1:2017500-2077500 GCF_032717465.1 Coenobita brevimanus | reverse complement strand
TTTTGCTTTGAACTTTTATTGCATTTTTGTTTTTTGCATGTGTGTTTTTTTTAGATTGAGGTAATTCTTTTTCACATATTTCGAATTAAATGTTTTTGTAGTCGTTTGTCTTTGTTTAACTGTATTTAGGAAAGCAGTGGTATATAAGTTTACATCTATCTTAATATGTATACCGTATCTTTCTGTACCTGGCTGGAGTATGTATTTCTGCGTATTAGGTATCATGTATAACCTACTTCGATTTTTGTGGCTTCAATGTCACCCCCTCCCCTGAAAAAAAGAATAAAAATACAATGAAAAATGAGTAAGAATAATAATTATATATTAAATAATAATAATAATAGTAATAATAATAATTGTCATATGATTAGTAATGCTAGTTACTGATATCCGTACTCCAGCAACAGAGGTAATGTTTACAGTACTTTTTAAATCAGCTGTTCAGGTGTAAACATTAACACGTGTCGATCAGCTGGTGCCAGTCCATGTAAACACTCAGGGGCTCGGAGTGTAAACATTTGCCTTTGCATTTAAAACATCAGTGCATTTTTTTCCTCCTCGTAACCATTATGGATATTGTTTAGTTTGTTAAGTTCTTTAATTCTGCGGTGTAACTATATACTAACACGATAGAAAATTGCCATCTCTTCATGTTGAGTTCTGAGGAGTAACAATATATTAACACTAGAATATGGTGCTAATCATGAAGAAGTGCTGCGGAAAGGATGTAGAGCCAGAGTATTGTCGTAGGCTGTGATCTACGGGAAACATGCTGTAAAAAGATATCAAATAGTTGAATTATTAGAGTAGCTAAATACATAAAATACTCTAGCTTTGGCTGAAATTAAACTAGAAACATGAATTTGCTGATGAGTTTAGTGGCGACTGATTCAAACCATTTCTCAACAGTAAGGATTCGTTGACTTGCATGTAATCGTTAAGTGTGCCAATAGTCTGACCTCCAATGACCTGATATGATCTCTACCCTTACCTGTGCCTACCCATCTTGCCCTATTGTCTTGTCGGTACCTACGTGATTAGGTGGAGGTGGAGGTGTGAAAATAGGCAGATGTGTGGACAGGTATAGTTAGTCTTTATCTGACGGCACTGGGTCACTCCTGCAACTTGGGTACTGCCACAGATTTATTATGAGGTAGTAATAAGTCTTTTTGGTTACTAGTCTAACGAGTCTTCCAGTCTGACTACACTTGGCCATCAACAGAGCTAAAAGGAGTTAGGGATCTTTTGTCAGGTGAGGGATTATGCTAAAGTAAGTTTGTGGCTAGGAGATAGAACCAGGTGTGTCGGTAGGTATAGACAGGTGTGCCGGGAAAATACGCAAGGAGGCACGTGTTTTGCAGATGTGTGTTTTAGTAGGTAGTATGATGCTGGTAGGTATAATTCTTTTTGGATGGGTGGATTTTTTGCCCGTAATTTGGTGTAGATAATCGTCCTGTTGCAGTTGCTATTACGTAATTCGATGACAGAAAAAGACAATACTATCGCTGTGCATCCTTTCCATAGCACTATTGGGTGTTTACCGCTATGTTCTTGTGTAAATATTTTGTTATGGCACAGAATTCAAGATGGAGATGTGTCAGTTTTAGGCCAGGTTGAGGTGAAAAGTGTAAAGT
The DNA here is from genome assembly GCF_032717465.1 of Coenobita brevimanus. Classification (NCBI taxonomy): domain Eukaryota; kingdom Metazoa; phylum Arthropoda; class Malacostraca; order Decapoda; family Coenobitidae; genus Coenobita; species Coenobita brevimanus. The sequence goes on along the minus strand of NC_137065.1, from coordinate 2,075,866 downwards.
CAAGAGTGTGGTGAGATGAATGTAGTATTGTGCGTGTTTACCTCCCCACGTGGGCAGTGACTCGGGCTGTTGTCGTTCCTGGCACCTTGTTTTATGGCTTACTGCAGCATTCACACATCTCAAGTGTTCCTGCGCCGTACCAACCTCCCTTCCCCTGCCCTGCTTTTCACTGGCTTGGCTTCCCTTGCTCTGCCTTCTATGTTCTACTCTGCTCTCCTCTCTTCTACTCTGATCTGTCCTCCACACCTCCCTTATCACCTCTCCTCTTCTTTTAGTTATGCTATACTCCTCTCAGCTGTCGTGTGCTTCTCTTCCCTCGTCTTTAGTTACCTTATGCTCCTCTCTTCTCACCTCACAGTTCCCCATCTCTCCTCTGCCCTACCCTTTTCCTGCGTCACATTACCTCATCCAACTCAGTCCAGTTATACCTTATCGTGTCCTGTCCTGGCTTGTCGTACCCTGTCTTTCCCTGCCCTTCCTCACTGTACCCTAACTTACCCACACTGCTTCGCAAATCCCCCGGTATCCCATCTCTACACTGCCCTGTCCAACTCGGTCTACTTTACACCGCCGTTCATTTCTCTGCCGTGTTCTTCCAACCGTGCCCTGCCCTGCCCTTCTCTGCCATGCCCTACTCAGCCATGTCCTACTCAGCTCTGCGCCCTTCTAGTAATCTAGGTGTATCTAACTAGTCTAACTTGATCTAACGTAAACCTAATTAACCTTACCTTACTGTTACCTATTGATTTTTACCCTACCCTACCATACTCTACCCTGCCTTACCCTACCTTACCTTACTTTCCCGTACATTACCTTATCTTCCCTGCTCACATATAATCATCCCTTCTTTAACTATTCGTACACATTCACTACCCTCTCCAAGCACCCTAGCCTCTTCCCCCTATCCACACACACACACACACACACACACACACACACACACACACACACACTCGAGTCACCCTTAGCACTATGATTATTTGACCATTTTAATAACTGGAAGGGAAGTTGCAATTTAGAGAGAGAGAGAGAGAGAGAGAGAAAGAGTCAAAATTAGAAACGAGTGATGTGATTAATGTGAGGTGGTATCGAGAGGATGGTGAGCGGAGAAAGAGTGGGGGTTGGGTCATTGAGGAGAGAGAGAGAGAGAGAGAGAGAGGGGAAAGGGGTCAGGATTAGAGAGAGAGAGAGAGAGAGAGAGATAAGCAAGGGACAGAGGGGAAAGGGGTCAGGATTAGAGAGAGAGAGAGAGAGAGAGAGAGGATTGAGAGTCGAGAGTAGGAAAGAGTTAAAGAGAGAAGGGGTGAGAGATGAGGAACAGAAGAGGGGTGAGGGGAGAGAGGAGGAGAGGGTGAGGGGAGGGAGGAGGAGAGGGGTGAGGGGAGGGAGGAGGTGGAGAGGGGTGAGGGGAGGGAGGAGGTGGAGAGGGGTGAGGGGAGGGAGGAGGTGGGTGAGGGGAGAGAGAATTTTAGGGGTGAGGGGTGAAGTGGGGTGAGGGTAAAGTAACCTCGTGTAGCGTTGGCAGGGTGTAGTGAGACTGACATTGGCTCACTGCCGCCTTCACCCCCCCCTCTCCTCACCCCTTTCGTCATCTCTCCTCACCCCTCTCCCTTCTCCCTCACCCCTCTTACTTCACCCCTCTCCCCTTCCTCCGTCATCCTTCTTCACCTCTCTCTCTCTCTCTCTCTCTCTCTCTCTCTCTCTCTCTCCCCCTCCCTCCCTCCCTCCCTCCCTCCCTCCCTCCCTCCCTCCCTCCCTCCCTCCCTCCCTCCCTTCCTCCCTCCCTCTCTTTCCCTCTCCCTTCCCCCTCTCTTTCCCTCTCCCTTCCCCTCTCTCTCTCCCTCACCTGTTTACCTCTCTCTCTCTTGCTTCTCACCCTAACCCTGTTCCTCACCCACTCACTCTCCCTCTCCCGCCCTCTCTCTTTGTCTCTCTCCCTCTCCCTCACCCACTCACCCTCACCCTCGTCCTCTCCCTCCCCTCCCCATTCATTCCTCCTTTCTATCTACCTGCCTGTCTATATTTACCTGTCTGTCTGTCCATCTATCTATCGGTGTCTCCGTCCACTCATCAGTATATCTATCAATCTATCTCCCCACCGGTATCTGTCTATCTACATGACCCCAGCTACCCATCAATACCAGTATACCTATCTATCGATCCATGTATCTGTTCTGGTATCTATCTATATCCATCTATCTATCTATCTATCCGTCTATCTGCTCACTGGTATCTCATCTACCCATCACTATTTCCCGGTATCTATCTATCCGTCTATCTATCTGTCTATCCATCTACCAATATCTACCCATCATTCTCCCGTGTTCCCCCTCCCGGCCGGGGTGTCACTCTGCCATTTAGAGAGAGAGAGGAGAGAGAGAGAGAGAGAGAGAGAGAGAGAGAGAGAGAAAGGAAGGAAAGGAAAAAGGTAAGAAAAAGAGGGAAGGAGAGGAGAAAGAGAATAACAATCAAGTAAAAGAGATGAAAAGAGAGGGAAGGGAAGAGGATTTTAAAGCAAGGGGAATGGGAGAGAGAGAGAGAGAGACGGGGGAGAGGAGGGGAGAAAAGATTACAACGTGGGAGTGGAGGAGAGGGGATGGTGGGAGTAGGGCAGCAGGGAGAGAGGGAGAGAGACGGGGGAGGGGAGGGAAGAAGAATAAAACGTGGGAGAGAGAGAAAAAGAGAGAGAGAGATTGTTATTCACCATTGTTTCTTGGGACTGTTGCTGTTGATTGGTTGATTACTGTTGTCCTGTAGGTTGATTGTTTGTTTGTTGTTTTGGATGTGTCGTGTTTATTAAAGCTCTTTGTTTTTCTTTGTTCTGTGGGAGTTGTTTAGTTGTTTGGTTGATTATTTTGTTTATATTGGCTGCTAGTGTACCTGTGTGTGTGTGTGTGTGTGTGTGTGTGTGTGTGTGTATGTGTGTGTTTTATTTTTTTTATTTCTCCTTGACTCTCACTCTTTATTACTTCCTTCCTTCCTCCCATCACCCTCGTTCCCACCCCCCACCCCCACCTCCACCCTCTCATCCTCACCCCCACTCCCACCCTAACCCCCACCATTGCAAGCACCCTCACCCTTATCCCCACCCTCCCCATCCCACCCCACCCTGACCCAAATAACAATCTACCTTCAGTTACACACACACACACACACACACACACACACACACACACACACACACACACAGGTCACTTATTAATTGCAACACACTGCACCCGTTCACTGCTCTTGTTAGCGTGTTTGTGTGTAGTTTGTCAGTGTGTTTTTTTGTGTATTTTAACTCCCTGTGTTTGATTTGCCTGTGTGGCCAGTTGTGTGGTGGGTGGGTAATGTTTTTGGTCGCGTTTGTCTGTCTGTCTCTGCTTTCTAACTCCTTCAGTCTGAATTATTTTATGTTGTAGTCTTTCTGCCACCAGCTTAGGAGAGACGTGTGTTGTAGTCAGCTTAGACGTGTGGTTGTAGTCAGCTTAGGTATAACACAAAGGCGTTATTGTCGCGAGGGAGTTATGTATTGAAAGCGTTGAACTTGAAAATAATCGTCAGTTTTTTAGGTATGAAGGTTGGTCAGATTGGAATTAAAAGAAAAAAAAAAAGAGGTAAAAGCAACTGGGATAAAATAATAATAATAACAACTTTCCCCATGCGGGTGTTTGTCCGTCTCAATGGCTTTCGTCTTTGGCAACATATTACGTTTTAAATTCAAGTTTTATTAAGCATATTCTGTGGCTGTTTTTCCCCTTCGAAGATGATGCTAACAGTAAATATCTTTGTTTTGGAGTCTCCGGTGGTCAGGTGGGTAGTGTCTTCGTCTGCCAGTCCGCCTGATCTGAGTCATACCCACCCAAGAACGTTATTTAAAGAGATAGGAGTTATATATTTCGTTGTATTTCATGTGTTATTGTGGGTATTGTTGTGGTTATTGTTACGGTCATTGATGCTGTTGTGGTGGTGGTTGATGTGGATGTTCATGGTTCGCTGCAGAGAGTTTTAGGCTTCCTTTGTTTTTTAGTAAGGTGTGTGTGTGTGTGTATGTGTGTGTGTGTGTGTACCTGCATCTGCCCTTTTGATTCTGTGTGTGTGTGTGTGTGTGCGCGACTATCCTGCTTTCTCTCTCTCTCTCTCTCTCTCTCTCTCTCTCTCTCTCTCGTTATAAAGCCCGTTTGATATACATAACGTGTTTTAATGACTTGTTTTTCACTCATGCACAAATCAAAGTCTTTTCACCAATTTATTCCTTCAATACGATATCAGTTTTATTCTTTTAAGTGTTTTATTTGGTGTTTTATTTCACAGTGAAGCTTATCTCCTTTAATCCAGTGACAGTTATTATTATTATTATTATTATTATTATCATCATCATCATCATCATTATTATTATTATTTTTTATTGTTGCAAACCTTAGACGCTTGTGTTGTGTATAGCCTAAGGGATGGAGGATTTTTCACACACACACACACACACACACACACACACACACACACACACACTCTCTCTCTCTCTCTCTCTCTCTCTCTCTCTCTCTCTCTCTCAAGCAGACGACTATGGGCTTCAAGATTTTGGTTAGTCTGATAATAATAATAATAATAATAATAATAATAATAATAAACCAGAGGGCATTCTAAAGTTGAGTAAGATATGTGATGGTAGTTTGAATAAAATGAAAAACACCATCAGTTTGCAGGAGTTAAGCCTTTGGTTCCTTCTTCCTTGCATTAAAGAAGAAAAATGAATCGCCACCAGCAGTTAAATATAAAATCATTGGACAGAAACTCGGAAAGGGTTGAAGATTAGGCCTGTTGCGTCTGTGAGGGAGGGTGATGTATCGTTAGAGAGGGGATGAGGTCGTTGCTGAGTAGGGACAGAAATTCATAGGTTTTATTTTTGCTATAGGGCATACAGTATTTACGTATTCAGCATGGAGAAAGGTAAAGTATGAGTGACACGTGCTGTTTTGTTCTTCTTCTTACTTATAATGATGTTTGTTAAATTACTTGCTGTATTTTTCGCATAAAACGAGACCACCAAATGCTGTTATTTCTTTTCGTTTTTTTTTATTTTTTTTTATTTACCTTTCTATTGGTGACGTGCTTGCTTCTCCTTCTTATTGGTATAATGTGTACTAATGGTGACGTTTCTTTTCAGTGACGTGGACGCGGACACTGGCCTCAACGCAGGACATTCCGGTTCATCGTCTAACTCAAGTCTTTCACACAGGTGGGTGCTGAGAGAGAGAGAGAGAGTAATGATGATGATGTATTTAAAAGGAATAAGTTCATTGTATATCACTTTAACCTTTCACTACGATTATTGAATTAATATCCGTCTTGCAACCATCAATTTTTCGCTGAGTTTGGAGACAGGCTTTTCAAACTCCGATGGCAGCTTTTTTATGCATACATAATTTCTCTACAACCAGGCAGTTGTACTCAAGCCTAGGAGAGACTTTTCAAGCTTCAGTGGCTGGGTTTATGTACGTATTTTCACTACCACCAGATACTTATATTCTAGCGTAGACGAAACTTTTTCAAACAGGAGAGGTTAAATGGAGACATTGGAGAGACTTTTTAGATAATAAATGTGTATAGAGCCATAACACCGCAACAAAATAATATCGGGAATCAATACGTTGTACAGTTCAAAGTCAGCATTTTTGTCTGATGTTTCGTATGCAAATAAAAAGTAAACAAGATATTATGGGGCTTCAGTGTGATGTTAAGGCAGTGTACTGTGAACATTACATTTTTTTCTTCCTGATGGTGAAAACAAACTACTGAATTTCAAGGTATTTTAGACATTAACCTACCCGAACGCCACTTAACCTAGATACATGTCACTCAAGCCTAGTCGAGAGCAGTTTCCAGTCTTATCCCAAGTTATCGGAATAGTGCATCTTGACTCTGATTTCAGATTTGAAAACACATAACAGACCCACTTCCAGCCCTCAAATTGGCTGAATCGGACCCATAAATCACTAGCAATAACAAGAGCATACAGCCTGTGACCATAAACTACCAGGAGACAAAAGCAATTTGCATTTTATAGACAAGATGTAAGCAAACCTCCAGCACAGGCACACATCAGACACACCACAATATCTCACTTTGTTTTAGTTTGTGGAAGAAATGTTACAGAAGAAAGGTGACTTAGAAATATGCAGTGAATTGAGTCATGTTATTGTTTCATAGGAATCTGGTGTTATGCTTTTGTAAACATTACCCACCTTTTAAACTGGGGAGTTAAATGAAGCCGTACGAGAGACTTTTCAAACTGGAAAGTTTAAATGAATCCATACGAGAGACTTTTCAAGCTGTAGTTTAAGTGAAGCCGTACGAGAGACTTTTCAAACTGTAGTTTAAATGAAGCCATACGAGAGACTTTTCAAACTGTAGTTTAAATGAAGCCGTACGAGAGACTTTTCAAGCTGTAGTTTAAGTGAAGCCGTATGAGAGACTTTTCAAACTGTAGGTTAAATGAAGCCGTACGAGAGACTTTTCAAACTGTAGTTTAAATGAAGCCATACGAGAGACTTTTCAAACTGTAGTTTAAATGAAGCCGTACGAGAGACTTTTCAAGCTGTAGTTTAAGTGAAGCCGTACGAGAGACTTTTCAAACTGTAGTTTAAATGAAGCCGTACGAGAGACTTTTCAAACCATAGTTTAAATGAAGCCATACGAGAGACTTTTCAAACTGTAGTTTAAAAGAAGCCGTACGAGAGACTTTTCAAACTGTAGTTTAAAAGTAGCTGTACGAGAGACTTTTCAAACTGTAGTTTAAATGAAGCTATATGAGAGACGTTTCAAACTGTAGTTTAGATGAAGCTATATGAGAGACTTTTCAAATTGGAGTTTAAATGAAGCCATATGAGAGACTTTTCAAACAGGAGAGAGCTTCAGTGGAGTTTTAGGAGAGACTTTTCAAGCTGGAGAGTTATGAATATAACCATATGAGGTATTTTTCAAGTTGAGAGATTAAATTGAGCCTTAGGAGAGACTTTTCAAGCTGGAGAGTTATAAATATAACCATACGAGGTATTTTTCAAGTTGAGAGATTAAATTGAGCCTTAGGAGAGACTTTTCAAGCTGGAGAGTTATCAATATAACCATACGAGGTATTTTTCAAGTTGAGAGATTAATTTGAGCCTTAGGAGAGACTTTTCAAACTGGAGAGGTTAACTTGAGCCTTAGGAGAGACTTTTCAAACTGGAGAGGTGAAAATTAGAGACTTTTTCAATCTGGAGAGAGAAATGGAGTCTTCATTATCTTATACCTTACACAAGATCTCTCCTAACTAGAATGTAATAATCTTGAAGTAACAAAAATAAAACCGAATAAGACATCATTGTAGTGAAAGGGTTAAAGGTACTTCAGTTAAAATGCTTGTACATCATTGTCGCATTCATCATCATCATCATCATCATCATATATCATCACTGTCATCATCACCATCATCATCACTGTCATTGTCATCATTGTCAGTCATTGCCGTTTTATTATCATCATCATCATATTATTATTATTTCCTGGCTTCTCTGTATTTTAAGTAGAGAGGAACAGATAAGTGCCAGGAACAGGATCATCCCACTTTACCTGCCAGATTATTTTGGGTGGGAAGAGTTTCAGAAATAGCAACAGGAAAGCACGTAAAGACGAGAACTATCATCAAAGTGCCAGCAGTGAGAGTATTCTTACCTGACAAAGATCCCTAGTCCCTTTCAGCTCAGTTGATGGCCAGCTGTAGTCAGACTAGTAACCAAGGAGACTCTATTCCTACCTCATAACTAGGGTTCATCAAATATCATGCAATCACGGCTCTGTACTGAAGCTGTGAAAGTGGGCTAGTTGTGTCTGATGAAAACAACACTAGTGAATTATGAAACTCATGTTTAGTTGTCGTTCACCCCTTTGAAGTTCCCAGTTTCTCCATATAGGTAATGTTATTACTTTTCATAATGTGTGTGAACAGAAAAAAAAGGAAAAAAAAATGAAAGGGGGAAGGAATAGTATGACAGTACTAGTAGTTCAGTACTTGTAGCCCTGGGTTCATCTTCAGTAAACCATCTTCCTTTTGGGGTGATAAGTAGGAAACAAAGGGATGTTTGTGTAACTGGGTAGTTGTGCCACCCAGTTATATCAGTGCCACCAAGTGAAGGCATCCCTTTCCATGACTGATAGGATGACAGTTGTATTAAAAAACACAGTCACATATACCCTGTGTTGAGGATATTCCAACATTTTATGGGATTTGCACTGTGCCATTTAAATTTTTGCTACAGTATTTATTGGACCCCCCTGCCCCCAATAGTGTTTTTTTAGGTAATAGTGTGATAAATAATTTTCACAGCATCAATACCATTTTTTTTTTACATGTATAGCAATTCTGTATTAGTGATGCGGTTTCAGTGTAGGGATAGACTAATGTGGTTGATCTTTGCACGCCTGACCCCTGAACTTCTCTTCTGTCAGGGTGTATAGAATGAGTTAATTACCAGTAGTTAAATTATTTGGTTACAGGGAATCATTTGTGCTGAAAAATGAGAATGAAGGATTAATTAAAACTGAAAGTCAGAGTTATGATAGTTATTATAATTTCAGGTTTATAATTTTTCATCATTATCAGCTTCGTGATGATCCTTCGTATTTTTATCATTTTCAGGTTTATGTCTATTTTCTTTTAAACATCAGCATTGCTTTTATATCATCATTATCATCATCATTGTCATCATCTTCATCATCAGTCACACTGATAGGTTTAATACGGAAATAGAAAAGGATAATGGTTTTCATGTTCCTCCCAGATGCATAACAAAATCATTTATGGGCAGAGAAACATTTGAAGCTTCTGTCAGTGTAAGAATATTAGCCAGCAGATGGGAGGGAGTAGTAGGAGAGGTGAATATTAGGCTAACCTTTGTCCCAGAATCTTGTACTGTAGTCATTTTTTTAGTCACTTCTGATCGTATAGAAAATACAAAAAAATATCTTCAGGAATCGCCATAATGAGGTTAACCATGGTACAGCTGATGTTTTCTGTGGATAGTAATAGTACGGTAGTGGTGGTGTTGGCCCCAGGTTCAACAGATTCATGGACCCCAGTGGACTGCAGGCTGAAGCTATCCTCCTGCAGTCTGCCATCCTCCTTTTGGTGGATAGGGAGGGAATTGAGGGACATTTGTGGAAGCTTGCAGTGGAATCACTAATCTGTATCATTGGACTGGAAACTATGGCAGGTGCCGTATTTGGCTAATTACTTTACAGGGTAGCCTAGAGGCGATGGGAAAGGGAAATTAGGTTTGTAATAAGATTTGTAACAATGTAGGAATCTCAGCTTGGGCTTTGACTCAATTTACGTGTGGCTGTTTCCTGCCCAAGAATAATGATTGTGTGGCTAGGTACCATGCTTGCAGCCATAATTTACTCTTAAGGTAGTACCTCTTAAGCTACCCCTCTCAGTTTTAAGAATACAAACTGAAAGAGGAAAGTTAGAATTAAAAGTTCTGAGATATTAGGCAGCTTTTTGTCCCTGATATACATCCGTAGTGATATTTTAACTGTAGTCTAATCTTGTTACCCAACCTAGATTTTTTTTTCTACAGCTGCTGGAAAGTGTTAGGCAGTAATTAGCTGGTCTTAGTAATTAATTTACCTTCAAGTCCATAAAAAAGCATTAGCGGTGCTTGGTCAGCCCCAGTATGGGGATTTGTTAAGATGAAACATGGTGTCATTATTATGTATGCACATGTTAATATATGTGTTTGCATAATCATTCAGTAACATATTCCATTGCCTCAAAGCAGCCAGGAGAGCCCGAGCACGTCACTAGAGCATGTGTCGCGCGGTGAGCCGAGCCGCACAGACCCCCCTTTGCCCTCAGCAGTGCTTGGGGTGCTTGAGAATGACTCGGACATTGAGGCCGAGGTCGATCTTCCAAACTGGCAGCGGCTGGTGCCCGCAGAAGACCTCAAGAAACTCAAACCAAAGGAGCGCAAGCGGCAGGACACTATCAATGGTGAGTTAAGTTTTGTCTTTAGGGAAACTTGTCTTTAGTTGCCTGTTATTGTTGTTCTGACCCTAGGATCATCTGAACATGAACCTGGTAGACTGCAGGCTGAAGTTGCACTTCTGCAGTCCACCATTCTCCTTTGGGGAATAGGGAGAGAGTTGAGGGGTATTTGAATAAGCAGACAGTGGAGCTGCCTGGTTCTATCAATGCCATTACATGAAGGCATCCCTCTCAGGTATTTCTTTTTTTTTTATGGTAGGTATTACTTATTACCAGGGCATAATGTTCACCCTGTTCAGAAGTTTTGATGAACACATCAAGAATGGTAAATGAGGAATTAAAGTACTATACTCTTTTTACACTGACTTACCCCAGATTTTTGTCCATTTCCAGCTTATTTCACTTTGCTCAGTATAAGTAAAAGGCAGTACTGTGGCTTTACATCTTTTCCATAACACATATGCATGACCAGCATCATACTTTAATGTTAATTATTGCTCCAGCACAGCGTTCCAGATGGAGAGAGCTCAGAATAAGTAAATGGCAATACTATGGCTCTACATCCTTTCCGTAACACTTACCAGTACTCATGACCAGCATCATACTCTAATGTTTATTATTGCTCCAGCTCAGCATTCAAGATGGAGAGATGGCAGTTTTGGGTTAAGTTAGAGTAAAAACAGCACAGTACAGTAGGATAAGGGAAAATTTATGATGCATTGGAGGCGGAGAAGGAGCGTGTGAGAACATCAGAACTACACCAGTTTTACTCAAATGGTCTAAAATTGCCATCTCTTTGTTGAATGCCGAGTCATAGCAAGACATGAACGCTATGAAATGTGATGCGAGTCACGAAGAAGTGCTGCAGAAATGATGTAAAGCCATAGTCCAGGCATTCTCCATGTTACAAACAGTCAACTTACGATTTTTTTGCCTTACAGTGGTAGAAACCTTACAGTACTTTGGAATGTGAATTTTGAACTTTTCCTGGGCTGTTGATATGAAGCACATTACTCTCTTGTGATGCTGGGCAGCAGCAGCAAGCCAGGTCTCAGTCTGCCCAGGCGATCGCTAGTGTAAACAGTGGATATTCTGATGCTGTACTGTGTTGTGTTACCTCTTTTTTTTTTTTTTTTTTTTTTTTTTTTTTTTTTTTTTTTTTTAACCCCTTGTATCTACGTTGTGTTTTGTACATCCATCGTGTCTATGAAATGCCCATCTGTCTCTCCAGCCACTGATGAGAAGAAAACGAGGAAGGCGATTACTCTTGAGATGAAACTCAAGGTAATTGCCCAGCATGAAGGTGACAAGCCCGTAGGGTCCTGGTCATTTTGGCCGTAAGTCATTTAAGCAGTAACATCCAAACTGGCAAATGGCCAGGTCACCTAAAGACCTAAACAGTGTAACTTAACTTATTTGGATGGTACAGCCAAAATTACCAGGATCAAGCCCATTATGGCCATCACACATGAACTTTGACTTGCGCTATGGATGATCTTTGCATAGTATTCAATAACTTACGTGAGATATTCAACACTTTATTATAAAATAGGCTTTCATGTTAATGATTTTGCCTAACTGTAGGCTAATGTAAGTGTTCTAAGTGCATTTTAGGTAGGCTTGGTGAGGCTATGATATTCTGTTGGTTAGGTGTATAAAATGCATTTTTGACTTGCAGTAAATTCCACATACAATCAGTTTCTCGGAACGTAGCCCAATTATAAGTGGGTGACCACCTGTATTGTCTTAATCGGCCACAGAGCTATGGGAAAGAAGATGCAAAGTGAAAATAATTTTAGTATCATAAGCAGTAAAGGCCAGAAGTCATTGAGTTAAGAGCAAGTTGTAAGTGGTTGAAAATTAATAATATCATCATTACTTCTTTCCTGGGTGGGACAGGTGTTGTATTCTATTCCGGCTGATGACAGATGAGTATAATCAGCTGCAAGTTAGTTACAGAAGCATGAGAGAGATAATAGGGAGATTTAACCTAATGGAAGATTTAGACAGTGATAACAGCAGTGGCACGGAGAGAGTGTCTGTGTGAGAGAGTCTGGTACCTCCTTATCTGCTGCTTGAAATTATTGCAGTCTGGTCCCATTGTTGCCCCTGGCTTTTAGAAACACATCTAGAGTGTTTAAGTGAGAAGTTATGTACTGTATACTTTGCTGGTAGTTTAAGGCAGAACTACTGATACAGCAGTGGCAGGGTGAGAGTACATGAGTGAGAGAGCCTGGTACTTCCTTATCCCCCACTTGAGATAATTTGCTGCCCAGTCCTGCTGTTGCTCAGGTTATAGGGGATGGTTTGGAGTGTTAAGTGAGGAATTACTGTATTGATAGATCATCGAAGTTAGTGATACATTAGTGGCAGGTGGAGGATACATGAGTGAGAGTACCTGTTACCTCGTTATCCCTTGCTTGAGATGAATTACTGCCTAGCTCTGCTATTGCCTGGGTTTTTTAAACATATCTAGAATGCTAAATAGGGAATTACATACATTACCGGTAGATGAAAACAAAGCTAGTGATGCGGTAGTGGCAGGGAGAGGGTATGTGAGTGAGGGTGCCTGGTACCTCCTTATCCCCTGCTTGAGATGATTTACTGACTGGCCTCCACTGTTGCCAGCCCTTCATCCCACTGCTCCTTGTTTGCTTAACCTTTGAGTATTATCCCACTACTTACCGCCTGTTCAAGTGGCTGGGCTGAGATGCAGTGGAGGAGAGAGATTGTGTATGGGTAGGAAGCACAGTGTGGGTTCAATAATCTCTCATATTAATATCTTTAGAGTTGGTATTGTCTTTTGTTTATTCTTACCTCAACCAGACTATTTTATTTAATTTATAAAAGGCCAGTTATTGAAGGGATTTACTGTACTTCATGAAGGTTATGTCTAACCCTTCTAGCTTGAAAAGTCTAGCTAGATCTTAATAAAACTGTCAGGAGATAGCAAGAATAAAACAAGATTGCCAACATTTCCAAGGGAATGCAAGAGTGTCTCCACTCAGATACAGTACATTGACATACCTCTGTGCAAATTCCCAAGATGGTTAATAAACATACAGAGCCATAGGATCTGAAAAAATGTGTTTATACGATGTCACCCAATAAATCTATTTAAAAGATGTAAAAAATAGATTAAAAGGTGGCTGGTGCTATTGCCCAAGGAACATTTGTGCTAAGTTTGAAGTGAACTGGTGAAGAAATAAAGGTTTGAAGTGAACTGGTGAAGAAATAAAGGGAAGGGACCAAGTTGAAAAAGCGTTTCAAGGAAATACGAAAGAAATGAGTCAATACAGTAGCACTCCACACTCCAGTGATTGATGGGGTCAGTGGATGATGATCGGGATACGAATGTTGAAGACAGAGTGCTTGATATAACTCACTATCCATCACAACTGTCCTAGTGCTCTTTAGCCCTTTCAGTACGATACATCATTTAAGGTGTATTATTAGCACTGCCAGATTATACAGTTCAGGAAACATCCCATAGTAGTGAAGAGTCTGGTGATAGTATATCTAACTTCTCCTGTTTGAAGAGTGTTTCCTAAACCTAGTAAAATTGTCTGATAGCAAGAGTATTATATAAAGAACATTCTGTGGCCAAAGGGTCTAAGTATTCCATGTTCAGTGCTTTATGGCCAGAATTAATTTATATTCTTGTGTTACCTTCTGAATGCTGTTCCTTATATCCACAGTAAATAAAGATATACAGTATTATTTGTTTTTATAATTGTTCATCTGTTCTACAGTGTGTGTTCTTGTTCACAGAACTATTCCATACTGAAAGGACGCATGTGCGAGTTTTGAAGGTCCTGAAGCACCTATTCCAAGTGCCCATGACCGACTCAGAACTCCTACCCAAAGACCAGCTCGAGCTGCTCTTCCCCAACCTTGACCAGTTGCTGGAGATTCACTGCACATTCAACCAGGCCATGAAGAAACGAAGACAAGAGGAGGTGCTTGTTACGAGAGTTGGTGACCTCCTTATTGACATGGTAAGTAGAGGGGATACTGTACTTAGTTGGCATCATGTTATTTTCAGTATTTTAATAATCTAAGTTGTGAGGGACTTAACAAACATTTTTTTCTCTTTTTGGATGCCACATTGGATCCGAAATGCTTTTCAGAACTTTTTTTTTTTTTTTTTTTTTTTTTTGATCATGTCTAAACGAAAAATGTTTATCAGAAATCTCGCTGAGCACTGATTTGCTATAAAACCTTGTACAGTATAATGATGGCACTTGGCAACCTAAACCTCTTGCTGATTCTCATGTGAAGTTACTTTGCCAGCTACAAGGAAAATTGAAAGTGTCAATAGAGGTAGCAAAACAGTTTTGGTATAAAAGTTGCAGATTTTATAATTAAGGTAAGATTTAGTGAGGAAGATGTGTGGCAGTGTGGTGATGTGAGGACGCTGGAAAGTGTTGGGAGGACTACCCTTAAATGGTTCAATCATGTGGAGCAAATGGAGAGCCAGAGTTGACTAAGGGAGTGTATGTTGAGAGGGTGGAAGGAGAGACGGAAAGAGGCAGACAGGATGAGATGGTAGGATACAATGGAGACACTATTGTAGTTAAGAAATTATGTTATCAGAGGGTGTAACATACACAAAAATAGAAAATAGTTCCCCAGGTTAGTTAAAATCTTATGGTGGAAACAGGAATAAAAGAAAAAGATATCTTCATGCAGAAGGGAATAATTTTATCCAGTCTTTTTGGTCTCAGGGTTAGGAAAATTGACTTTAGTAGCCCCTCCCCACCCACCCCCAAAGTACCAGTAAATAAATAAAATAAAAAGGGATCATTATCCTGAAGAGGTTATAGTCAGTAAAGGTGCCATCAGCTGAGATAGTGGCTTCCTGATCAGATAGAGACAGGAAAAGCCACTCCCTCACTCACTGACTCGCTCGCTCGCTCGCTCACTCACTCACGCTGGCTGGTCCTACCCTTGACTTAGCTGAATGTGTATGCCCATCATGGGTTAAGGTCAATGCTGGGATTGTATGACGTGCAAAGTCACGTTCAAAGATGGAGATGTACGTTGGAGCAAGATTGCAGGCTTGAGTAATGAGTGAAAATGATTGACCTGTGTCTCTTGATATGTAGAGATGATAATGATGCTTAGATATATGTGTAGTGTATCCTTGAATGAAAATTCTGAAAAGAGTTAGGATTGTCATTGAAGAGTTGAGAGGAATAATGGGATTTGAAAATATTAGTGTTACGTTGAGAAGGGATGGATTGAAATGGTTATGGACATGTGACTAGGATGGAGAATGAGAACTGGATGCAGAGGGTGAGAGGTGTGAACCTTGAGGGTAGGGTTGCAAGGGATGGACTAAAAAAGATGGGATGATGTGATAGAAATGTGACGCCAGGGATAAAGAACTGAATAGAGAGGCTGCTAGAGATTGGGCAGCATAAAGGGCTGCCATTAGGTGATGAAGGCCAGTGCATGAAAGCATGTTGGAGGGTTTATAAATTAAGTGAAACTATCTCTCTTGATAATTCTTCTAAATATTGAATGAATGTTCAGTCCATTTCACTGGACACTGTTGGTAGTTATGCTGCTGTCATGCTTCTTTGTGCATTTGAAAACCATCATTATTATTATTATTATTATTTTTTTTTTTTAAATAGTAAGATAGGTTCATTATATGGGTGATGATGATGATGATGATGATGGAAGGTAGTGATGTTTAATAGCGCTTTAATAATACCGGTAGGTGAAGATATTTATGGTGCAATTCACCGGGTACATATTACCGTATTTCGCGGCATGTAAGACGCAGCATTGTGAAAGACGCACCCTAATTCTGGCAGGGCAGTTCTGTGAAAAAAAAGTTTGCCCCAACCAAGACTGCAGTAAGGTTTCTTGATAAGAGCCATTACCACACAGATACACACTCACCTTTCAGAATCTATTCATTACTGATCATCAGCCTTTGGTTTCTTTTTTTATATACAAAGAATGGTACAGGAAAAGAAAACAATGCACCTTCTTGACAAAACGTGACTGATATGAGCCACTATCACTTAGATACAACACTCACCTTTCAGAATCTATTCAGTACTGCTCATCATCCTTTAGTTTCTTCTTTTATGTACAAAGAATGATACAGGAAAAGAGAAAACAAAACCCCGTCTTAACAAAACGTGACTTCAAACCACGAGGCCATCTCAACTTTGTTGATAAAAATGTATCAGTAAACTGATCTAAACACTGTTTTTAATATTTTATGAATTTAAAACCACAAATGAAGTCAATAAACTCTATTCTTTCATTCACTGACGAAACATAAAAATACAATGAATGTTCACATCAGTTCATTTATCCTAAAAGAACCCCGTCATATTCCACACCTGTTAAGGAATTTCCTCACATTGCCTTGACTCAAGCACAATATCAGACTACTACCATCATTAATCATGCACTCTAACTAACCTGTAATTACCTCCACAAATAATATAAAAAGGTAGCACTTGTAAATACACAAATTACAATGTTTTACAACCAAAGTTCAATATAGCAAGGCTGCTTGGGAACAGGATAGACAGCTGTTTTTACTCTCTTCTCTCAGTATCACTCCTTCACTGTCAGCTATGTTTGCCTTGAAGCATCAACAATTAAAAATGTATGCTTCACTGATCATAATTTACTATAAACATTCATTTCAAAACATACTATGGTGAAAACATCCATTGTTACACCTTAGTAACACTGCTGCCTCCCAGTCGCTAGACAGCAGTCTCTACCCCTTCCTCTCAGTATCACTTCCTCACTGTCAGCGATGTTTCCCTTGCAGCATCAACAGTTAAAAATACGTTCTTCACTGATCACAATTTACTAAAAACAGACATTCATCTCAAAACATGTCGAGAATGGTGAAACTATCTCTTGGCAACACTGCTGCATCCCAAGCGCTAGACAACTGGCTCAACCCTCTTCTCCCAGTATCACTCCTTTACTGTCAGCTGTTTTCCTTGCAGCATCAACAATTAAAAATGCATATTTCTCTTACCAGAATTTGCTAAAAACAGAAATCCATCTCAAAACATTCGAGTACTGTGAAAACATCCATTTTTGGTCTTAACACTGCTGCCTCCTAGTCGCTATGGTACACACACGCACACATGTACACACCACATGCAACATTCGCTCACCTCTGAAACATTTACATCAGTCCGTTTTGGAGTACCCAGTGGCTTTATTATATGCCAAAAACATCAAAATGTATTTGGTTGTTCAATATAAATATCATCACTTAAGGATATGAAACATCTCAAACAATTTATTCATCCAAACATCGTCAGTGCAAGACTAAAGGTGTACAGCACCATTGATCCTAAATTTTCCATGGTTGCATCTGTCATGATCACCTAAAACCTATATTCACTTCATATTACTGACATGGTGAAAATTTCACTCGTCTTCAAATCCTGAGAATTCATCACTACTTCCCCCAGGTCCTGAAGCATCACTGGAAGTCATCACCACGGTCATCATCACTGTTTCACTGTCACTTTCATACAGTAAATGGTCCTCAGTACCATCCATTGAATTGCTTATACCACACTTCATACGATTTTAACTTGGCAATCGTTTTAACTGAGCCCAGGCGATATTCAGACTTGGGGCATTTGATACAGCCCACATTAACCTCCTCAGTACATGTTTCCTGAACTGAATAAAATCATATGGCGAGCATGAATAAACTACCCTATAAAATACATTGCTGGGCTGAAGGGATTATAATAAGCGGATTATCAGTTCCCTAGCCTGACTCTTCCCACTCCTACTTCCTTAACTACACCCACACCAAACTCTCACCTACACCTTAGGATTCTGGTCGTTTCGGCCGTAACGTCCAAAATGGCAAACGATTTTACAACCTAACCTAACCTAACCTAACAAATTTGGACGTTACGGCCTAAATGATCCCCATTGCCGATCATGAGAGCTTTGCTTAGGCAGCAGAGATGCAGAGAGTGAACGTTGTCAATCATTCTGATCGCTTCGTCTGCTAAGAATACAGCAGAAATGGCGGACGCTGATATGAATGCCCGTCAGGCACTGCTATTTCAGATATTGCATCAGTTATGCTACTCAGTGAATTTTATCCTATTTTCATAACAAAATACTGTAACTGGGTGTGCCCTGAGTTGCACAGACATTGCTAAAGTACTTCACTTGGCTGAAAAAGTGAAGCTGTAACTTCGTTAGCTTGCTAGAGTAGGGTGTACGCTAGACACTAAACTGCTAAGTTGCTAAACCGCTAAACCCCTTGACGGTATTGGCCAGTTGAGCTGAAAACAATCCCGTGAATGCTTTGTGTTTTTGAACTTGCATGTTTTAATATCTGCTGCATATATACACTCACAAAATGTCACAAAAGTAACTGACCTAATTAGGGTTACTGAATTTCCATACGTGACGAAAGTATGTTTTGGTGACTTGGCAGTTTCACTAGCCAGCATCTCTCCAGCATGATTGCTTTGCTAGTTAGTTAATGGATGGCAAGCAAAGTGGTCATGATTGCCTTTCAGAAGGTTAGCAGACAGTTCACCAGTGAGCACGTTAGCTTGCTAGAGTAGGGTGTACGCTAGCCACTAAACTGCTAAGTTGCTAAACCGCTAAACTCCTTGACGGTATTGGCCAGTTGAGCTGAAAACAAACCGTGAATGCTTTGTGTTTTTTAACTTGCGTGTTTTAATATCTGCTGCATATATACACTCACAAAATGTCACAAAAGTAACTGACCTAATTAGGGTTACTGTATTTCCATACGTGATGAAAGTCTGTTTTGATGACTTGGCAGTTTCACTAGCCAGCATCTCTCCAGTATGATTGCTTTGCTCGACAGTGAATGGATGGCAAGCAAAGTGGTCATGATTGCCTTTCAGAAGGTTAGCAGACAGTTCACCAGTGATCATGTACGTTAGCTTGCTGGAATAGTGCGGATGCTAAACTGTTAAATTGCTAAACCGCTAAATATCTTCACGATGTTAGCCAGTTGAGCTGTAAACAAACCCGCGAAAGTTTTATGTGTTTCTGATCTCGGGTGTTTCTGAAATCTGCTGCATATACACACTAGTGTATATTATTTTTAAGAATAAAATCAAGTCTGCATACTGTAGAAGACACCTGTGGTTGCTAAGCATTGAGATGATCATCTTTATAAGAGTTTCTTCTCAGTGAAGCCTAACTAACCTGCCTTAGTCTAACGTGCAGGACGCATGGGGATATTTTAAGGTAACTTTGAGACAAAAAAGTGCGTCTTATATGCCGCGAAATACGGTAACACTATGCTTATATATTTATCCTTTACACAATGGTCTTTTACATCAATTTAGCTCTCCTAATACATACATAGCTGCATGCTGTTGTGATAAGTATCAGAAATACACACAGGCATGGCTAGGTTAACAGTTAGTGATGAAAAGGGCACAATAAGGAAGAAACTCGTTCCACATAGAGACCCGAGATGGGCGTGAGGTAAGTGGTTCTGAGGCAAGGGGGTGAAAAATTAGTGGTCCCACCAGTTAGGATTACCTAACTCCTCATGTAAGGCCCCATCTTTGAATCCCTCAGAGCCATCAGGAACCACAGATTCTGCACCATCAGTGTCGGCAGAAACCACCTTAGGTACGATAACAAAGTTTTTTAGCCAAAAATTGTACGATAACAGCAGGAGTGCAGATTTTTATCTTGCAGTGGTAACAAAAACTACGATAACCGAGGGATCACTGTACAGTATCATATTCAGATTGTCATACAGTATATCATATTCAAAATGTCCTATATCATATTCAGATTGCCATGTATCTTATTCAAATTGTCATTTATCATATTCAAATTGTCATGTATCATGTTCACCTATGTTAGGCAGAGAATTGCCCTTTAGTAACTTGGTTGGCATTTATTTGTGTCGTTTTGTTTTTGAAGACTCCAGCATGCTTGCATGCATCGGCCTTGGTCACCTAATGGCAGCTTTCCATGCTGCTTGATCTCTGGCAGCTTCCCTATGTAGTCCCCTATCCCTGAGGTGACACTCAATAGCCTCGTCCCAGGTCTTTTTCAGTCTGCATCTCGCTACCCTACCCCCAGCATAACGCTCCTCACTTTCTGCACCCAGTTATCACTCTCTGTCCTCTCCACACACCCAAACCATCTCAATCTACCTCTCCTCATCACAACACCAATACACTCCAGTCCCATCCTACCTCTCAACTCTTCCATCATAAATCTAGATCCCCTAGGCCTCACATTTTTCTAAGTAAAATAAGGTTATTTTATTCATGTGAAGGGTATCTAGCCATTATTACATAAATGTACAGTACACAGAGTAATTGTCTTGTAGCTATGGATAGATTTCAGCCAAGTGAAATCATAGATTTTGTGGGTTAATACTGCATAAGTTACCTTTTGTAGATTAATCTTGTGTTGGTTGTAAGGAAAGTATGTAGAATGGAACACAGGATGTGGCATATGACAGTTTGATGTGTGGTATTGCATTATATTGCTGTGTAAGAAATGGTTTTGTAAGGTGTGACAGTGTGAGATATGGTAGTGTGAAGTATGTTGGTATGTAGTATGGTAGTGTATGGTGTGGGTGAATCATAGCACTGTGAGTTGTGATGGTGGGAGGCAATGGGTGTGTGAGACATGTAATCCTGTAAGGTGTGAAATGGTATGAGGTATGGCTGTGAGCAATATGTGTTGTGGAAGTGTGAATAAAGGTATTGTTATTGCCATTATTCCTCTAACAGCCTCTTGTTTCAAAGTAAGCAGAAGTCAAAGTGAAGCCAGAAAAAAAAAAAAAAATGAAAGGAGTAAGATCTGTATGATTTAGGTACGGTATAGAAGAGAACGGTAGGGATTGGAAAGTGTAGAAATAAAAGTAAAAGGAAACTGAGATGGAGAGAGAGAGAGAGCATAACCTGTAGCAAGGGAGTAATAGGGGAAAATAGTAAACGAAGAGACAGAGAGTAAGAGAGAGGGGAAGAGGA
This sequence comes from Coenobita brevimanus, assembly GCF_032717465.1. NCBI lineage: Eukaryota > Metazoa > Arthropoda > Malacostraca > Decapoda > Coenobitidae > Coenobita > Coenobita brevimanus. The sequence goes on along the minus strand of NC_137065.1, from coordinate 2,054,851 downwards.
GGCCATGAATGAAGTGGTTGAGAGACAGAGAAAGAGAGCGAGTACCAGCAAGGACTAAAGAGCAGAGAGGAGGGTGTGGCTCAACCAAGAGAAAAATGTGAATGGATAAAGTGAGATAAAGCGCAGAATGAGAGCTGATAAGGGTGGGAGGGTCAGAGAGGGAGAACGGAAGTGGAGGAAAGCATTTTTCCTCATTGATTCTTTCATTCACCATGTCTGAATCACCAAAGGGAAGCCTGTTTTCTCCCTCTCACTCCTTCAGTGTTTATGTGATGTAATTATTTTCTCTCATTCTCACCCATTCTTGTTTCTCAGTAACTTGTGTAGTAAGTCATCATTATAGGGCCCTTTTTTTTTTTTTTTTTTTTTTTTTTTTTTTTTTTTTCCCCTAAAGTGGTAGGGTGATTAGAAATAGCTTTAATTAACCCCCTTCACAACTAGAGTGCTCTCCTAAGATGAATAAAGCACATGGCATCAGTAAGAATGAAAGACATCACTGAATTGAGTGTGTGGGAAAGTGAGATATGGAAATTGTTGAGATGAGAATTGACAGTCATCGAGTTACTTGAATGAATAATGTATGGAGGAAGTACATGGCAAGGCTTTGCCACCCCAAGCTGCTGTGTAACTTGACAGCCAACAGAGTGACTACTGTATATGACAGATATATATAATGATGTGTTCAGTATAGAAAAGAAGAATAAAAAAGAACATACTGACTTGGCTTTTAAGGTGGAGCCAGGATTTCAAGGGCTTGAATGCTCTGAGGATTATCTTGCCCATTTCTTTGGTTTGCTGTTGTTAATTCCCTCACTTTCCTTTATTTCTGGATCCTACCTAACCTCATCTGTAGGTGGGAAAAGAGTCAGAATGATTACCTAGTGTGGTTATGACAAAGTTAGAAAATTTATTATTCAGATAATGATATGATACGATATGCTTTGCATAGATTACATCATTTGTTACCAGTTGCATGTGCAGCACAATATTGCAATAGCATTATCACATATCAGTTAATACTGTCATGTTCTAAATCTTCCTTTCCACATATATGTACATGAGGTTGAGGTTGCCTGTTTTAAGTATTATGGTGTGAAGTGATGTGCCATCAGAGCACCATAAGCCTCTTTATAAGGCAGTTTTTTCCCTGTTTTTGTCTTAACCGTTTCAGTCTAATTATGTTAATATATTAGGCTTGATTTACAGTATTTATATTTTGTAATTGCTACCATTAGATTTATCCTGCTTAATCTGCAAACTCTAACAAGCGTCAGTAGAGGATGTGGTTCTGGGTGTCACTTGCCTCAGTAGAGACCAGTTAAGGTTTAATTTCCCACACATTTTATAAATGGTGCCCATTATGGTTAGAGTACAGTAGATGCTGACCTGGAAGTTTTTGTACATTACCTGTATTTCTTGCCTCCATTGATCTCACGTACATAAAATTGGTTTTTGAATAAACAGAATTTGCTGTATGTAGTTTGGTTATATGGAGAGGACGGAGAATAAGTGACAGCTAGAAGAGTGTATTTGAGTGAGGTGGAGGGGGAGAGGAAGAGGAGGATTAAGGCATCTGGCAGTAGACAGCTAGATAGACGTCCAGTAGTTATCCCCCATTTGTTGCAAGGGTTATGGAAAATGAACACCTGTGAACTGTGAAATACCTGACATATCCTTGTGCAGTAAATGTATACTGTACCCTCATTTATGATGTCACTCATCAGTGTTCAGTAATTTAGTATCACTGTGAATTTTTTTTTACTCAGAACCACTAGATGCACCAAACAGAATAGAGAAACATTGTACTGGTTCAGACTCGTGGCATAGAGGTTCAGTTCTTCTTATGTTAATGGTACAGAATTCTGGATCCTGCCCATCGTGCATAGTGGAAAATTGGGTTGGAATGGTGACAGTAATGATGATAGGAATATACTGATAGTTTGTCAACTTTGGTCTTTTCATACTAGTGAATTTTCTTACTTTGTTTAAATTTTATTTACCGTAGGATGTTATTAAAATATTGATACTTTTTCCTTGTATTGTTTATAAAGGCTTCAACATGCTTGCATGAGTTGGCCTTGATCACCTTATGGCAGCTGTCAACACTGCTCAGTCTCTGGCAGCCTCCCTGTTCAGTCCCTTATCCATGAAGTCACACTCTATGACCTGGTCCCTGTGTTTTTCGGTCTGCCTCTTGCAACCCTTTCCATGATGTTCACGGATCCCACCATCCACACCCAATTGCTGTTCTCCTACCTATCAGCATTCCCAAACCATCTCAGTCTACCCTCCATAAAATTACAACGTTATGTTCTAAGCCCATCCTTCCTTTCAACCATTCAGTTGTAATCCTAATCCCCCAGGCCTCACATTTGCATGGATGCAGTACACGTCCATCTAATCATTGACATTTCCGTATGTTTGAGCCTATGAGTATTCCCTTCTTTTACTGGCCAGGTCTCACTACCACAAAGCATTTCATTCCTAACACGTCCCACATTATCATGTTTAAATGTACAATAAAAAGTACTAACCCCATCACTTCCCCACAGTTTGATGGTGAAGCGGGTGACAGGTTCCAGCAACAGGCGGCGGAATTTGTTCGCACACAGTTCCTGGCACTGGAGGGACTCAAGCAGCGGCAGAAACGAGACCAGCGCCTGGCCAGCTTTCTCCAGGAGCGTGAAAACAATCCAGCGTGTCGCCGCCTCCAGCTCAAGGACATGCTGCCTGCAGGGTTCCAGAGATTGTCAAAGGTGGGTGGTGGTGGTAGTAGTAGTAGTAGTTGTAGTTGGTATGTTGTAGTTTGTATAACCCTTATACTCTAACTTGGCCAAAAATTGTCATATCTCCTTCAGTACTGAGTTGTAAGAAGAGATTAACAACACAATACAGTGCTGCTCATGAAGAAGTGCAAGGACACAGTGTAGAGCAGTAGTATTGTCATTTTTTGCCATTAAGGCACCTGAAATAAACTGCAAAAGGATGCAGGAGTGAGCAGCGCAATATGCACATTGCACAACCAGCCAACTGTGCAACGAGGCTGCCTGCGGGTATTTATAGACTCATGGCCGACCCCTCTAGAACATTCCATAACTTTATCAAACCATCTAGAACAGTGCAGAATTTCAAGAACTGTTTCAAATCTTTTGGACCCTTTTAGAGCTTTCTACAATCTACATTGTTCTCGAACCATCAATACCGTCTTAAAAGTTCACCTTTAGAAAGCATTGCCAAATTCCCCCCCCCATTTTTTTTTTTTTTTTTTTTTTTTTTTTTTTTTTTTTTTTTAAGCATACCGCTAATTGGATTAAGGGCATTGTGTGTCTGAATCAGTATACACTATGTGAAATTTCAGCATGTGACCAAGGACGACCTAATATTCACACTTCTAATGTTGATGAAGCATGCTTGTAGCTGACTTCAGCTACAATGTACAGTATACATAGTTGTTTTGAAAATTTAACCCCAAAACACGGAGCTATTTATTGCACGGTTGTTCTTTCACTACAGGCATTTTTCAAACCTTAATGTCTCAGAAACTATAGCAGTAGGAAAACAAATTAAAGACCATATTACTCACTAGCTCTTCTTGTGAATGGAAGTATCCCCAGTTTTGTAGGTTGTCGCGTCATTGAGTAAGGATGTGGTGAAGAGGAGGATGTATTCATGTGTGTGCATGCTGCCTCAATTTTGACTTCGCTTCCAACATGATAGCTTCTCCATTACTAAGGAAACTAGACACAGTGGCATCCAAGGCATAGCCTATGGCATTATCACTGTGTCCTTCTCTAGTATCCATGGAAAGAGGCTTGGTAGGGGTGGATAAGGCAAAAGTCCTTTGTGAGGTGGAAACGCAGTCGGACAAGAAGGGGTAAGAAAACATCGTCTAATACCTGGCAGAGTCACAGAGACAACAGATTTATGATTGGCTCGGCTGGTGGGAATCTTTTCCTTTCTTTTAGTGATGAGCTCAAGTGGCAGTCACTTTAAACTATGCTAGGAAAACAGTTGCGGTTCCTACTGACACCTGGCGGCTTCCCGCCACCTCTTTTGCGTCAGTCCATGTCGACACCCAGTAGTTAGGGGTTAATAAAGAATGAGACATTTTATGGTATTTGCTGTACTTTTTAGTAAAACCCTAGGCTGAGTAGGGGGAGATAAGGTAACGTTCAGTACTGTACTCTAGACAGCCCAAGACATTGTTTACAAGATCTCTTCAGTCACCTGGTAATTGGTGTTAGTTTGCCATCTTTTGGAACCTGTTTTTATTAGGAAATTTAGTTAAAATAGACTGGCTTTTCTTCCCAGTTAACCCAAGTTAACTAGGCTCATGTGATATATACAGTATATCAGTAGTTAGATATAGTATTAAAGGTTAGTCACACCAGTGAATGAGAAATACATTTAATATAGCTAGGTTCATTAGCAGTTTTAAGTCAGCCAAGGTTGGAGTAATGGAATACCAGATTACCTGAATTTAGTGTTTCAGAATCAAGGGAACTGTTCTGTAGTTAACTGTGTTGGTCTTTATCTCTGCTGACCTGGCAACTTTGGAACTTGTCTTGCAAAGCCTCAGAAATCAGTTATTCTCTTCCCATAATCATCAGTTACAGTAAACTTTCATTTAGGCTCTCCGGCGTAATTCAGCTTTGCCCCACGTCAGATATTGCGTAGTACCCCCCATCGGCTCAACGCCCAGCATCAACTTTCTGTCCTGAAAACTTTCCCAAGAGTAAATGATTAAGATTAGGCACAAAATACAATAAAGTATTGATAAAATACAGTAATACAGTGTCAGTTGGCTACCATTTACAAGCCAGGTGATACACTTCGATGCCAGATAGTGCATAGAACCACCAGTTGCATTCCGTTTCAGCACTGGATATTACATAAATAGAGCCGAGCCAGCAGTGCCGAATATTGCGACGACAGATAGAGAGTTTACTGTATTATCATGTATCATGTCCAAGGTATGGATTCTCCTGGGAGTAAAAAACAAAAATTTCTAGCACCTCTTACCTCCAGTTTATTTTTACATATTTACTGTTGATATTCTCTTGTATGTTAGTTTTGCAAGCACTGTTAGATAAAATGCAATAGAAATTTTGAGAATGAGGCATTGAGAAGTCTCCTTTTTGTAAACATTGATGTAGGCAGATTGGAACCAAGCAGACCTTAATTTTTCAGTTTTTTTTGTACAGAGTGATATTTTTATTTCATATACAGGTGGGTCCCATTACATGAGTGGGATATGTTAATGGAGGATTGCTCGGATCATGAAAACTTGTATAACGGTGTGAAAAATAGGATCCTGAAAACTAATAGAGAAGAATACTGTATATAACTTCCAGGAAAAATAGGATTATGTTAACTAATAATGTTCGCATCACCTAATATGGGTCTAAATTGCCTTCTCATATCAGCTTCTCGTGTAGCTGGTGCTTGTGTAATGGGACCCACCTGTAGACATGTTACTGTTTGTATATACAGTATTATGATGATGATGATTTTTATTATTATTATTAGTAGTAGTATTTCATGTATTTATTTATTTATTTTTATTTATTTTTTCCTGGCTTCTGGACCTTGCCTCACCTCACCTTGGGGTGGGAAAGGTCTGGATGATGATGATTATGGTGATGATGTGTTTCCCTTATTTGCCTTATTTCACCAAGTCTTTCTTCCACAGTACCCACTACTACTAGAGTCGCTGCTGGCGTATACAGATTCCAGTGCACAACCTGAAGAACATGAACAGATTAGCCGAGCGCTAGAGAGAGCGCGAGAGATCCTGGCCTTTGTCAACACTGCTGTACAGGAAGCAGAGAACAGCCAACGCCTCTCAGAGATTCAGCGCAAGTTGGACCAGAGTTCATTAGCCAAGAATAAGCATGGACAGTCAGATGAACTCAGAGGGGTGAGTGTAATGCATAGTTCCAGTACTGTATTACTAAAGCAGAATGCTTAAAGGGGAAGGCAGTTGCAGTTTTTAGTAGATGTTTTTGTGGAATTTCTGTACTTAAGTTGATTTGCCTGCATTCCATATTGCAAAGTACTGTACTGCACTGCCATTAATGGTTTAGAGAGGCTACACATGTTCTTTTTCGCATTCTGTAGAGGTTATTGTAAAAAATTTGGGGCTTGATGATGCATTAGGGACCCTCAGTTTTTATAGCTCGACTAAGGTTTTTAGTGTATCAGCCCAATGGAGTTGCTGTTCAGCCAAATAAAATTATTTAGCTGTGGCCAGAGTATGATATTTCGGTACTGAAGTTTATTCCTTTGGCATTATTGTTGGTACTGTTTGTTGATTGCAATTAACCATCTGAAAGTGAATTATACTGGGTGGTCCTTAAACAGCACTTCCCTGGAAATTCAGCTTGTGGTACTTGGTGTTGTGGGAACAGCTAGGTGTGGCTGGTGATTTAGCAGTGGCAGTAGGAAATGACTGAGTGATGCAGGATATATATTGAGTACATTGACAGTGACATCAGCTCCAAAATTATCTTAGTAGATAATCATCCCCAAATTAATGGAACCTGTATATCCCAATTAATTCTGGCGATGTTCTTTTTATAGTATTTCTGCTGTTGCCAAGCAATTTTGTTCATCTTAGGAAAGGCCTTTCATTTGAAGGGGCTTACTTAGAGTATATATAACCCCTTCAATTCAAAAACTCCATCTTGAACCAAATAAAATTGTCAAGATAACAAGTCTGATATGAAAAAGAAATCCCCATGCTCAGTGGGATATACAGTAGTGTACATGATATTCTTTGATAGATATGCCAAACATCAAGAGGATGCTGCTGGATTCATTTAGATTTGTTTATAAAGGCTCCAACATGCTTGCATGCATCGGCCTTGGTCACCTAGTAACAGCTTTCCATGCTGCTTGATCTCTGGCAGCCTCCCCATCAGTCCCTTATCCCTGAAGTCACATTCTCTGACCTCTTCCCAGGTCTTTTGGTCTGCCTGTCACAGCCCTACCCTCGAAATTCATGCCTCTCGCTTATCTCCACCCAATTGTCATCCTCCATCCTCTCCACACGCCCAAGCCATCTCAATTTACCTCTCCTCATCACAACACCAATACACTCCAGTCCCATCCTCCCTCTTAACTCTGCCATTGTAAACCTAGCCCCCTCAGACCCTGCATTCAAGGATGCACTGCACATCCACATAACCCCTAAAGACTTATGTTTGCCAAACAACAGTTCGGAAAATGTAGCATAAAGTCTTATGTCTGTTGACGGTACAGAGTCTACCAAAAACTGGCGGCAGGTGTAGCACTGCCTCTTCTATGACGTATATGGGACCAAACCAATGGGAACTACAGAATTGGGTGGGGTATGGCCGGATTGGGCCTCCAGAGAGGGGTAGGTGATCCCCCTCTTCCTCCACCTTCATCCTCTCCCTTTGTTTCCAGGCATTTGGGTTTTTTTCTTGCCACACACTGCCATAAACTTTATTTTCCTTTCATGATCATTATTTCACCTTGTTTTACGCCTCGGAATATATTTTGTTTACAGTTATATTTGTATGGTTATTAGCCATTCTCTGGCAAGATTCAGGGGTAGACTTTGTATTTATTTTATTTTTTTTGACAGCTGCTAGGACGGTAACCATTGGACATATGAGCATGAGATATACATTTTCAGGTGTGTAAATTCAAGCTCTTGAAATCTGTAAGAAAAAAATTATAATCTGAGAAAGTCGAGAAATCAGACCCTAAGTGCAGTTCTGGGATAGGTGCTCTGAGAAATTTGCGGTCTTTAGGGGTTAATCATTGTCATTTCTGTACATGTGAACCTGCGAATATCCTCTTCCTTTACTGCTCTGGATTAATTTGAATAATAAATACTATATCGATTTGGGTCCAGTTCTCATTTGTAGTGGAGCTGCTTTACTGATGACCAGATTAATGAATTGTGAGACTGCAGTAAACTTTCAATCATCCGGCGTAATTCAGCCAAGCCTCACTCCGGTTATTGCATAGTGCCCCCCATCAGCTCAATATTTGGCGCGGAGCCAGATATTTCATTATTATCTGTCTCAGCCCTCTATCCTAAAAACTTTCTCATGAGTAAAAGATGAAAATTAAGCATAAAATACAATAAAGTACCGATAAAATACAGTAGCACAGCAATACAGCACTAGTTAGCTACCATTTATGAGCCAGTTGATACACCTCAAAGCTGGATATTGCATTGAACCACTGGTTACATCCTGTTTTGGCGCCGGATATTGCATAATTTTGCCAGATACTGTATTGCATTAATAGAGCTGAGCCAGCAGCACCAGGTGCTGCTGTGACAGATAATTGAGAGTTTACTGTAATTTGACTCATAAGGTCATAGGTGATTGATGCTCCATAGGTTGAGAATTGGACCCATTGCTGTCGCATTTATGATCTGATGTGAAGAGCTAACACAATACACTCCATTAATTATACAAATAATGGATGCATAAATGGTGAATCCTCAGTTTAGTATACTGTACTAGTAGGACAGCCCTACATAGGCAGTTGCCTACCTGTTTTCGGCAGATCTTCTTGGCCAGGCAAACCAGGGTTAAGAAACAACAGCAACAACAGCATGGTTTCATTCACTGTATGAACTCCTTCAATCCAGTGATGTCTTATTTTAACCAGACCTCTAACTGACTAATATTTTACTTCCAGATGATGTCTTTTATTGTAGAAGTTAGTAAAGTCTGTCAAACCTTTCCTGCTTGAAAAGTTTCTCCTAAAGTACATTGTATGACGGTAGAAGAAAACAGAATGAAAAATTTGCCATCAAGGTTGTTAATTTCCATTTTTGCATCCCACAGAACTTAGACCTGACCAAACACAAGCTAATATACGAGGGTCTCCTGACATGGAGGATCGCTAAGGGGCAAAAGAATATTGACCTGCTGATGCTTCTCCTAGATGAGTTTATTGTCCTTCTGCAGAAGACTGATGACAGATACGTGCTCAAGAACCACTCTATCATCAAGTCTATGGGCAGAGATGAAAATAAGTTAACTCATTCACCAATTATCAAGTATCCCTCGATGCTGTTCAGAGCAGTTGCCACAGGTGAGTCTTGCCGTTTCAGGAGAGCAGAGAGAGTTTATACAGTACTGTAGTTCTTTCATCTTAAATTCACTGAAATTTTCATCCATTTGTAATTTTTTTTTTTTTTTCTAATAGTTTAGTAGCAGAAAAGGGACTGCTGTGCCTTTGTATCATTTCCATAGCACTTCTTTGTGACTAGAACTCATTTCTGGTGCTAATATATGGTTACACCTCAGCATTTTAAGTGGAGAGCTGGCCAAGTTAGGTTAAAATAACTATTCAGTGGCCTCATCCTGTACAGGTACTGTAGTTAGGTTAGACAGCACTTCCATGTTGAATTAATTCGTACTGCACAAATAATAAACCTTATGGGGGAATTTATTAGATCAAAGAAGACACTAATTTAAGCACAAGAACCATCAGAATATTGTGAAGAATGATGGGCAAATGCAAAATTGCAATATGGCATGATGAAGAAGGGGAGGCAGTAGGGGGCAGGGGGGGTGAAGTGCAGTAAAAGCTCTATTTTCTATGTTCAGAATATCCGGATTTTGGCATAGTCGGGCCGTGACCGAACGAATTTTAATAATACATAAAATTATCTGTATGATAGCCCCCATTTAAACAGCAAGCATCCGGTTGCTGGGGAGCGAGCCACGAGTAAGTGGGAGTGAGTCTACCCACCACCCACGTTTCCCGCTCATGACCTGCTCACAAGGGTGGTGGAGTGGAGTTTGGTGAGGTGATGGACAAGGAAGGGAAGCCACCACCAGAGAAATGTTATTTTTTGCTCATTTGCTAAATATATGCATAACTTTAAGCAGTAGAAGCATATTACCAAATCATTTCTTCCTGCTGACAGTCTGTTATATTTTCTGATTATTTCTGGGGTGGTTAATAAACGTTTCTTGTTAAATCTGTTTATTTCTGTGGTGGTAAATAAACGTTTCTTGTTAAATCTGTTTATTTGTGGGATGGTAAATAAACGTTTCTTGTTAAATCTGTTTCCCCTTTGTTTTTAGCCATTCCACATACGCATAACTTTAAGCGGTAGAAGCACCTTACCAAATCAGTTCTTCTTCCTGACAGTCTGTTATATTATCTGATTATTTCTGGGGTGGTAAATAAACGTTTATTGTTAAATCTGTTTCCCCTTTGTTTTTAGGCATTCCGCTGTGACAACTCTTGTTTGATTCGTCAGCGTAAAGGCAGAAGGGACTGTCCTAAGTATTTAACTAAACCTAACCTAACGTAGCTGAACTGTACCTAATGATTTAACCTATCATAACTTCTAGTTGGGACTTTTGGGAAACAAAATCCAGCTTTGAGTACGTGAAGTAAGGTCCTTCCATTGTGCCTAAGACAAAGTCTTAGGTACGGCTTAAGGAACATGATGATAATAACAAGGGGGAAATTTTTCAGCAAGAATAGGTAAATTAGCACCCTGAAAACAGTCAGAAAAATACAGAAAACAAATGAGGAATAAGAATTGGTAAGGTTTTTCTGCTGCATCAAATTAACTGTACATTTACCTCTCATTCTTTTGTTTGTTTTTAAGAGGGAGTAGTGATACAAACAGAACTGTATTCCATTAACCCCTTGATAGCCACCAGTGATGAAGAACGCTATACCGTACCGGTGTCAGTGACCTCGAGTTAGCGCGAGCTACGAAAAACTGCGAACAATTACTTACAGGAAGGGAACGAAGGTCACTGGTATGTTTATATAACCCTACAGTTCTCTACCATCCCAAGCAGTGGTCACCTCATCTCGGTGGCACATGCACCATAATTTTATGATTTCTTCTGCGAACCATGGTGAATCACAGGATGAGTATAGGAAGCTAAAATACGCATTGCCAGGTGTGCCAGATGATTCTCTTCACATCTGTAAGAAAAAGAGATTGATTTTAGAACTGAAAAAAAAAAAAAAAAAAATAGTCGTCCTGGGACCAGCCAGGGGAGCACACAAATTTCTGAACTCACGGCTATTGAGGAGTTAAGAAATCAGTCTAACAGTGCTTTTGCATTGTTTCCGCCAGATTAATAGTGATTTTGGGCTATTCAGGTACCCCTTCACACCATATGGCCTGGATAATTGGGCGATTACTGTAGTGTCCAACACACTATTATGGTGTTAGGACATTGGTGAGCACAGAGAGACTGACACTCTGTGATGCCACCTTTCCTAGCCAGTGCATGTTCCCATTAGCTGTGGCACCTCTCAACTTGTCAGAATAAGAAAATAAAAAATCATACATACCTGTGGAAGCAAACCTTACTAATGGAAGTTTTCCATTTTTTTTTTTTTTCTCTACCATACTGAAGGCAATTAGCACTAAAGAAATGCATGTTGGACACAAGGCCACTGTATACTGTACGTTGTTTCAAGTAGAAATATAAAAGGGAGCTTGGTAATTGTTATCATCCTTGAAGTACTGAAGTAGGGGTAGGTGTGAGAAGTAGATGGTCAGGCATGGTAAGTTAACATGTGATATTGCAAGGTATGTATGAAAGTTGAAGATACAAAAAAGTGGACAAAAGATGGAAATAGATGGATAAAGTATTTATGAAAGTAGGATTTGCACCTCTTGCTTCAACTTAGTGCTGTAGTTGATGGAATGGAACTGTATTGTAGGTGTTTGTGGAGTGCATTGGGGGGGAAAGAAAAAAAATGAAAGGTTTGGCTGTGAGGTGGAGCTCAATATTCCAAAGGTGGTCCATTTCACTGAGCCCTCTTGTTAGTTCTGTTACCTATATGTTTAGTCTCGAAATCGGAAGTAGGTTGATGATGATGGTCGTGATGAGAGAGAGAAAAGAGTAACTTAGTTGAAATTACATGAACCAAGGAGGAGAATTCTGTAGGCAGGAGAGAAAGCATAGAAAATTAAAAAGAAAGGAAATGAGCCTACAGAAAAGGAAGCAAAGAATATTAAAAAGGTGAAAGGAAGTGAATCAGGAATAGCCTTGAAAACAAGGAAAAATATATATATATTTACATACTTGTATATATAGTAAGATGAATTATCATTCCCCTCTCAGTGCCTTAGGTCATCCTTTGTTAAAAGGATAAGTGGGTGCGTGAGATATGGAGTGATATCAGAAGTAGGCTGCAAAATAATGCTAATTGCAGTATGTGTGTGCAGTGTGTAAAGATCACATTGAAGGAGAGAGATGGGGAAAAGATTAACCTGACTGGAGAGTCTCCTAAGTGTATGGAGGATTTTTGTTATTTAGAGATATGTATGAGTATTGGCGGTGGTACTGCAGCTAGCTTAGTGGCAAGGATAAGAAGTGGTTGGAAGGACTTCAGGGAGCTGCTGCCTGTCCTGACATTGAGAGGGCTCTCCCTCCATGTGGAGGAATCCTTTTATTCAGCGTGTGTTTATGAGTGTGATGCTATGTGGTAGTGAGATTTGGGCAGTAAAGGAAGTGGATAGTCATAGGTTCAAGCTTAGAGATGAGAATGATTAGATGGATGTGTTGTGCAACCTTAAATGACAGGCCTGGGGGGGTTAGGATTGGAAAGGAAGAGTTGAGAGGAAGAATGGGACTTGAATGTATTTGTCCTGGGATGAGAAAGGGGAGATTGAAAAGGTTTGGGCATGTATATAGGATGGAGGATAACATCTGGGTGTGGTGGGTGAGAGGTGTGAATGTTGTGGTAGAGTTATAAGAGACAGACTATACATAAGGGTATAGTGTGTGACCTCGGATAAGGAAGTGAATAAGAGGCTGCATGAGATTGAGCAGTGTGGAGAACTGCTATTAGGTGACCAAGGCCAATGCATGCTGTCATATTGGAACCTTTGTAATCAGATCACCAAACAAACAGAACTTCCAAATAATAATGTATTAAGCTTTGACGACAAGTTATGAGCTGGGGGGGTAAGACATATGCATCTCTACTGGAGGTCATTAGTTAGTTGAGTAAAATTGTTTAGTAGTTGCCTGAAGAAAATCAGTGTCATTCTGCTGAAGAGATTAAGTGGAATTGGTAGTATCCCAAGGTAGTAGCAAGAGCAGCAGCAGCAAAAATCTAAAATAACCGCAGAATGCCCAGTGATTGGGATATACATTCATTCTCTCATCTTTCAAGCATAAAATTCTTGGCTCGACTCCACAGTAATCTGTCTTGCTCATTTTCTAAGTGTGAAGTAGAGAGTGGGTGGTTGTTGAGTGGTTTGAGGATTGATTGACTTTGAAGAGATGGTAGTTTGATTTCAGGCTGGGGCAGGTTATAGTCTGGGGATCTGAATTGCTTGAAAGCAGACTTTACCAGTCTTTCACAAGACCCAGTGACAAATCATAAAGCACCCCTACTAATACCATCACAGTATATCAGCATGAGACAACCTTGGCATGTATCGGTATTTGGCATGAAGGTGGGTATTAGCTCCAAGGTGGAAACTTGTGAAAGTTTGTAGCATATGGGAGGACTGCTTAGCCTCAGAAAATGGGCAAAGAGTATGACCATATTCGGAGGAGGGGAAGGGGGGGATGAAGAAAAAAAGTGAAGGAGAAGCTATAACCAAGATAACCTTCTTTGGTTTTATATATCCAAAAGATAAGAGCCTTGCTTTAAGTCTCCCCGCCCCTTGTGTACTTGGAAAACAGGGTTAATATGAATGATGCTGAGTAACCAGATGACTCATGAATATTAAGTCACCACTGCCCTCAGTGTCTGACTCATCTGCTCTCGTGGTGTTGGAAGCTGTCATATTATTGTGAGATTTAATTCTGAACTCTGCTGTTCTGTTGACAGTTTACATATAAAGACTATTGACATGGTAGCATGTGTAGGTCTTTTCACTGGAGACAGCTCTCCTTTTGTTGTGATCTTAAGCCATTTCCCCTTCTTAACACACGACTCAAGATGTATGCCTAGAAACTGCCATGTTGAACACATCTGCTATACAGACAAGATTGTGTGTCAGCATAATAACTTTAATCTTTTAACTGTGGTTTGTGTACTTTGGTATTCTATTCAAGCTAACACTTGGTATTGTTTAACTGAAAGATATCCTAACATTCAGTGGATAAAATAGCTGTCTTGAGTACTGGTAACCCTTTCTATGCTGTTGGTACACCTTAGCAAAAAAGGATTGAATGATGGATGGATCGAAAGAAATACCAGGTAGAGGGTTGAGTGAAGACCACAGTATGATGTCATTATATTACAACGCTTTCTTCCAAACTATCACAAGTTTTTCCAAAGAGCTTGTACTGTAAATTTGGGCAAGACAGGCAGATCAGCTTTATAGTTAACAGTGCAACTTTATGAGACAATTTTCTCTGTAAATTACTATGGACTTAAAAGCAAAAATGAATGTCAAAGGTGACACGATGAAGACTTTATAACTCAGCTGTTGGGAAATGAGAAGGTACTACCATGAGAGGGAAGTGTGGCTACAAGTCTGGTAACTAGACACAGACAACCCAAGTAAATACACTGAAAGTCCAAGCTGAAAACTAGCAGATTTTATTTACAGTAATTATTACATATCTTAGACCTCTTTTTTTCCCCAACTGTGTTCAGCAATTATCGGAAAAGAATTATGTTTTGGCACTTAACGGGTAGTCTATTAACAGTCCATTGCAAACATCAGCAGCACCATGGTCAGCCTCAATATGGGGATTCAATAAGAGAAAGCAATACACCAATTTTATTTATAGTATATGTGTTCAAATCCCCGCTGGGGCAGGGAACAGTTTAAGGATTTGAATTTAATAAGAACAGACTTTACTGATCTACCAGAAGACCTGGTGACATGTCGTAAAAACACCCCTACTAATACCAGTACACCAGTCCTGTATGAGACAGCCCTAGCATGTATTCAATATGGACGGTGGGTGTTAGCACCGAAGTGGTGACATGTAGAGGTGTATGGTATGTAGGAGGACTACTGGGCCTTGGGAGCAGACTGTGAAGCCTATGCCCATAGTCAGACACACACACACACAAATCAATACTGTACTCACGTTGTTGTTCCCTTCCCCAGACAACTGCGCCTTCTTTATCGTGACAACCCAGGGACTTGGAGCGCAGATCTACGAACTGGTTGCGTCAACACCTGCTGAGCGTAAAGTGTGAGTACCCAATTTGCTGTTTTGTGACATGCAGGCACTTCTCATGTAAAAAGAAAAACAGCCAATCCCGCATCACCCTCGCGTAAAAATAAAATTACTTTAACCCGATAGCTGCAACGTGCACCAAATGATGTACGTCGTATGAGCAAGCTTTTTTTTTTAATTGGTGTGCTACGTTTTCCTCCCATGCGTCCTCAATACTTCACCACAGCTGAACTAATGTAAATAATGAACTCATATTTGTTTTTCCTGTCCTTTTCCAAGCACTCTTTCATTTCATACTAGCAAAAATTATGTTTGAGAAAATAATTTTTCCCCATTTTTCTGTGCATGGAGGAGGGGGTAGACCAGGAAACCTAATGCCGCGGTTGGTGGGTTAACTATTAAAAAGCCTTCCACACCTATACCCCTACAGTATGCATTGGGCAGGGGTGGGTCTCTTCGCAATGACTAAGTGGTGTTCCTCAGCCTTACACATCATTTACCCTTCAAGACCTGTAAAATTCGGCTTATATGGGTATAGTTGGGTTGCCTGCCCATGTTAGGTGTGGTTAAGCTGGCTGCTGCAACACATTCATGCACTTGTTGAGGAGTACCTGTATGATTTGTTCCGTGGTTTGTGGTTGGGATTTATTTTGTATTTTTTAAATTTGTACATTTTTGGGTGTGCCATTGTTTAATTAACCCCTTCACTATAAGAGGTCCTGCCAAGCTGCGGTAAAGTCTGGTAGTGGCACAAAAAAAAATATATATATACTATTCCATTTTAGTATGTACAAAGTCCATCCTGCATTTGATAAAACAGTTTGATAGTGATATTTAAATATTTTGTGTTTCATTGTAGTGAAGGGATTGGTAATGAACAAGTATTTCAGTGTCCAGAAAAGGTAAGCTGACTTCTACTTATATTTATTTATTTATATTATCCAAAACATTGTCTGGTACTTCAGTATTTGCACAGTATGATGTTTTCTCTCAGGTGTGGATATTCATTGTTATGTCTTGTATATAAACCGGTTTTCTTACCATTTTCACTATTCCATACCTTTCGCAAGGGATTCATTAGGGATCAACATGGGAATATGGGGTGGAGGGGAATACCGGTATATTGTACAGTAGTTACGATACACGGAGGTAGGGTTTAGGGATCTGCTGTACGTGAGAAAGCGTGTTGTGGGGATTACCGTATATTGTAATCTTGTTGGAAATTGGGATCAGTGTGGGAAGGTTGGTTTTACGGGAATTCGTTTTAGTTAGGGTATGGAGAGGTAAAATAGAGGGATCTACTTTACATGAAAATATGTGTTGTGGAGATACTGTATTTTATGTGGAGAAATGGGTTAGAGGATAGGGAGAGTAGTAGGCTGGGGATCATTCGTGGGAGGTGGATTGGAGAGAAATAATTGTAATTGGGGTATGGAGGGTTAGGGTTTAGGGATGTATTGTATGGGAAGGTATTTAGGGACTGTTGTCTTATATGTTGGAAGTTAAGTTGGAGGGAGTGGATTGTAGTTGGGATACTAAAAGTGTGGTGACTGTTGTAGGTTGTGAATGAGGAGAGGCAAGAGAACTGTTTGTGGGAAAGTTAGTTGGAGGAAAGTTTATATATTGTACTACAAGTCCTTGTTATATCATCTTTTTTGGGTGATCTTTTTCTGTTACACAAGAATTGCCTATAAAACCAGTTTACCTGTTTCCACCTCCTGGAGAAGGATGCTTTCATGTGATGGCACATATTATAACTGGTTGGCTAAGCTGCCTGGTCACACAAACGTTCCTTGGTTACTTCCTTATTCCTTGAAACGATGATGGTGGACTGTTGGAGAAGGGCAACTTCAGCCTACAGTCCACCAGGTTCATTTTGCAGATGAATCTTGGGCAACAACTACGTTACTGCAACTATCCCCAAATTAGTGGTCCAGTTCTATGCATATCCCTTGTCTGAATGTGACCACTGCCTGTAGATTACAGTGAATAATGAGACTGTTTTAGACTGTGAATGAGATAGGAAAGCAGGGGCTAGGAGTGTATGTGGGAAGGGTACCAGAAGTGTGTCAACATTGTTTGCTGTGGCTCTAGTGCTGAGTGACATGTGGTCAGTGTAAATATGGAGTGTGTCTTGCTTTCATGGTGCCTAAATTGTCTGAGTGGAAGAATTATACCAGCATTTGGAAATTCTAAGTAATTGCAATATCCACATATGGGGTTAATGCTTCCATTTGACCTCTTCAGTCCATGATATGTTTATTGTATTCTTTTTGCTGGCAGGGGATGCCTTCATATGGTATAGTACTGAAATCTGGGGTTGCAACTACTCCTACTGTAATATTGGCACTTTCCTGATGATTTTGTTCAACTGAGGGTAAAAGTTTATTGGTACAGGGGTCAGATATAGCTTTGGTAAACCTTTCAGTGTGGGAAGCCTTTTCTGGGTTGAGTAAAATCATCTGGTTACAGCAGAGTAGACTGAAAATGAGTGAAAAAGAGAGTTAGGCTTTAGGAATTCTTTTCAGAAGGTGGGTTGGTGATGTCTGAATTGTTGTTTGGGATTGTAAATATGTGCTGATGGTGGTGTGCAGTATTTTCATGTGGCTGTAGTGTTGGCAGCCATATCTTGTTGGCACAGGAGACTTCATAGCACTTGTTTCTTAGTGATTCATTTGACACATAACACTTTGATATCATGTATTTTACTGATGTGGTGCTGGAGAGCAAGGCCCTCATGTGGTGGCACTGATATGCCTGGGGTGTTGGAGCTGTTGGTATCTACTTTGCATAGGGTCCTCAATTCCCATCATCGTCCCCTGAAATAATTATGGTAGACTGCATCTTTGGCCTGTAGTCTACTGGGTTGACATTCAGATTACAGCCACATGGTATGCAAACTGTCATTAATGAGTTATACATAGCATACAGAGACAATATTCAAGTGAAATATGCAATCAAAATTACTAACAGAGAAGGGCTCTTGAAACCCACTAGGCCATTGAGAATCCTGTACAGCCTTGAGTCACTTATGGTCAGTGTAAACACAGTGGTTCTGTTGTGGCAGTGAGAGTGACAGCACTTATGTATGCTTAGGGCTGGGTATTATTACTTTCTCCTCGTTTGTTTGTGTTGTGAAGCGGAACACTGATGTTGACGTGTACTGTGCCGACCATCTGCCACCTTGGAAACTGTTTTGCACATCTATCGCAGTGGTCATTATCATCATGTTTTAGTCATCATCATCATCATCATCATCATCATCGAGTAGCAGAAAATGGAAAAGGAGAGGGGAGAAAAGAGGAGAAATAAATGAGAGAGAAAGAAGGATAATAAATGAGCAGGAGAAGGGAAATCAGAGAATACAGTACATGAGAAAATATGAGAAGAAAAAGTTAAGAGAGTTAATGAGCAATGGTGAAATGGAAGGAGAGTGAGAGAATGGAGAGAGAGAGAGAGAGAGAGCGAGAGAGAGGAGGTAAGGTGATATCATATAGTGCTTATAACTGGTTTCTCAGACTTGCCTGAGTCTCAAACACCACAGTCCAATGACACCTTTTTCTGTTGCGTTTCTTCTTACATCCGGGTGAATTTCATTAAGCTTTTGAGGGATTTTTCAGACTGGAGAGGTTAGATAGAGTCTCCATTAATCCCTTCTACAAAGGTTCACTCCTGAGATGAATGAAATTGTGTGGTGGTGGTGAGAATATGGTTTTAAAAAGGTGTTCTTGTCCTGAATGGATGATTATGCTGAAAAGGTGATTTATTTATTTATTTATTTTTTTTACGTATTAAACTGTTTTTGTCTGCGTGGCTCCTGTCTTTTCTGTTATATCGTCACCACCACCACCATCTTGTGTTAGCCTCCTCCTCCCTATCTGCTTTCTTTTTCCTCCTCCTCCTCCACCTTTCTGTCTACTTTCTTTTCCTTCCTGCTCCTCCTCCTCCTTTCTATCTGCTTTCTTTTTTCTCCTCCTCCTCCCTGTCTGCTTTCTTTTTCCTCCTCCTCTTACTCCTCTTTTCTATCTACAGTACTTTCTTTTTCCTCCTCCTCTTCCTCCTCCTCCTCCTTCCTATCTACTTTCTTTTTCCTCCTTCTCCTCCTCATTAATGCAGAAGTAGGTAGGCTCCAAAAATAGCATCAGATTAGACAAATTGGAAGGTGTAAGCAGGATGGAAAGTTTTTGTTAACTCTTTGACTACTGGGATTATCATTTGGACATTGGCTGGTGGTCGAGTGAGTAAAACATCTATACTCTTTTCCATTTAATTTGTCGTAGAAGTGTCATGTCTCCATCTTGAAAGCAGATATTTAAAAAGAGAAGGAAAATGAAGCAAATTAAAACTTGAATATGATGTTAGTGGCTAAAAACATCTTTACTTTTTTATATTTATTTTGGCCTAGAATCGCCATGTTTTTGTCTTGAAATCTGTTTAAAAAAAAAAAAAAAAAAAAAAAAAAAAAAAAAAAGACGAAAGAGGAGGTGAAAATAAACTTGAATGTTTTTTAATTCACAAAGGCTTACTATAGAAAGCATGTTGGGCCAAAGCATTGTCTTATTTCAGCCACCAAGCTCCACGAAATAAGCTGCATAGGAACGAAAATCTGGGTTAAGTTACGGTGAAAAGAGTATAGTTGTTGTACCTGTCTGAACCGGTAGACGTCAAGGTGTCAGGTGTGGGCAGGTGAGGTGTGGGAGGGGGTGATGTAATAACACTTTGACCTATGCATGTTTATACAGGTACAGCAGCTAATGTAGTTATGTTCAGACCAATCGTAACTAATTTCACTCAAGCGAGAAGATTCCTAGTGCTCACCGTCTGCCTTGAGTAATGATTGATGGCTTGAACTTCTCTCACCTGAATTAAATCAAAATAACTAGATGGCTAAGACTTTTCAAACTTGATTAAAATCGCCTTGTATCAGTGTGGATATAATTAGGTAGGTTAGTCATCATCATCCGGACCTCCTTTCCCACCCCAGGGCAGGGTGAGGAGTAGCAACGTCCAGACAACCCAAATTTGCTCAATCCAATGGGCCACGCTTCCATTTACTCACCATTCAGGCCCCTGGAATCCTGGCTCTATCTGATACGCGTAAAACATTCACCACATTCCGTGGCTTCACATATGTAGGTTAGTACATCGTTATTAAAGGTGGACGATGATTGACTGCAAGGAATTAGATCACTTGAACAGAATTTATTAAAGTTGAATGTTAACTGGAGGTTAGGAATTGGATTATGTGAACAAAATAATTAGCGCTGGTATGAATAGAGTTACTGGTTCAATTGGTGTGTGTGTGTGAACCTGTCTGATAGTAAGCAGGAAGGTGTGGGGAGGACAGGTGTGTGAGAGAGAGAAGGGGTGTCGAGGGATCACACTGGTTGAGCAACATTCTTTAGGGAAGCACGACATTCGATATCCCTGCCATATGACCACAGCCTCGGGAAGGTGTATTGTTTAATTATATGAGAAAACTATATAAATGATTTCTTGTTTTGTGAGTTCAGCGTCTTTCATTTATACTTGCTAAAATCATCATTATCTTTATTCGGAATCCCTTTTTCAGTGAGTCATTATTATCACAACCCATTGTAATCATGGGTGAATTAGATTAGCTGAGTGATAGATGCATTTTCTCCGATGGTGTAAGCTTGTGTGGAGAGGAAGAGAAAGTAGCGTTATAACATGATACTGTTGGACACTATCATCGACGTGGAGGTTGTCAGTTGACCCCGTGAGGACAAACCACACCTCCAGCACACACTAGATGCTGTTTTTGTCATCCAGTGTGTCGGTGTAAAGCTGTGTGTTGGGCTTTGTGTTGCATTATGTTCGTGTGTCGTCTGCAGTGTTATGTAGTCTGTGTTTGGCAATAGGCTTGGGTAGTGTCTGAATGGTTCCAGGTACGTAAATACAGAAATGGATAGATGATGTTTCTGTGTTGTAGTGATGTAGGCGGAGAGTGCAGTGTGATGTAATGGTGCAGGAAGAGAGTACAGTGTGATTAGTGGTGCAGGAAGAGAGTGCGGTGTGATGTAGTGGTGCAGGAAGAGAGTGCGGTGTGATGTAGTGGTGCAGGAAGAGAGTGCGGTGTGCCATGCGTTGTCTATACACGCTTCTTCTGTAGTGTTGTCTGTTTGTATGAGGATAGCATTGAGTGGTGTCCAAACGGCTTTAGTCAGGTAAATACAGAAAGAAGATGGATCATATTACCGTGATGGTGTACGAAGAGAATGTGGGTGTTACATCATCCCTTCCCCTTACGCCTAGACACGCTTCCCTACCCACCCTTCCCACTAAACTCTCTCCCCCTTTGTACAACATTTTTTTTTTTTCCCTCCCTAATGCTCTCCCCGCGTGTACCTTTCCTCTTCCCTCCTTCCCTTTCTCTCCCCCTCCCACACACACACACTTCCCATCTTTTCTAGTTTTCTTTCTTCCTCGCCATTTTAATTTTTCTGTTTTCATTTTTCTCTCATTTTCGTGTGTTTTAAGTTTTTCTTCTGCCCACCCTTCTATACTCTATTTTCTTTATAATTCTCCTTCGTGTTTTTCCTTTTTCAACCTCCACTTTTTTTTTCTTCGCCTTTTTGCTTTTCGCCACTTTCCTCTCATACTTTCTTTCCTCTTCCTTCCATACCCTCGCTTCTTCGTCTTGTAGTTTTCATTCCTTCAAGCTGTATTCTTTGTATGTGTTTATTTGTGCATATATCTGTCAGTCTTCTTTGCCTTTGTCTGTATCTTCATTGCATTTTGTCAGGGTGGCCATGACAATAAGGACTTCTCGCCATTTGTCCCTACTCATTAACGATTTCCCTCCTCCTCCTCCTCCTTTTCCTCCTCCTTCCCCTCCTTCTTTATCGCCATCATTATCATCACCATCATCATCAGTAGAAATAGGAACAGGAAAACAAAACGAGAAAAAATAACCAACAGAAATAGAACGACCAACAGAGTGCCTCGTGAAACAGACCAGCATTCACTCTCCTCACTTCAGCTTTGCAATGTTATCTGTGTTGCATCAGTCTTAGCAACGTGCAAGGCCTTGAGTAGATCTTGATTCCTGTTGCATGTGCGTGGATCAGGGGGATGGGAGGGGGCTGTGGGAGGAGACGCAGAGATTAACTGAAAGCCGTGAGGGAAAAAAAAAATGTATGAAGGAAGGGAAATAAAAGAGTATGCAGGGATTGGTTGGGGAGAGAGAGTTAAAAGCACCATTACACTCTTATCTCTTTAACTTGGCCTGCAGTTGCCGTCTTTCCATCTTGAATGCTGAGTTGTAGCAATAGAGTAATACTGTAAGCCACGAGGAAGCGCTACGGAAAGGATTTAGAGCAGCAATATTGTCCTCTCTGCCATTTAACCACATAAAATGATGCTAGTCAGGAAGAAGTGCCATGGAAAGACTGTTGGGTAATTACTGTCCTCTTCTGTAATTGAGCTTGTTTATTATGTAAGGAAGAAGGAACCAAAGGCTAGAATTTACAGGATATGAGCTGCAAAAGGACTAAAATCTCCGCCTAGACCCTTTTTATTTCAACCTGGCTCAGATTTTCCGTCTATCTTTCTGTGTGTTGCCAGACTCCTTAATCCCGTAGGGGGTGTCTACAAACAAATCGCCTCCATGTCGCACTGTCCCCCGCCATTTCACTGTCCTGCTCCCAGCTCACACACCCCTTTCTCATATACCTCTCCACTCCATCCCGCCATCTCATCCTTGGTCTCTCCCTCCCTCTCCCCCCCTCAACCTCACTCGCATACACTCTCCTCGTCGATCTGTCTTCTCTTCCTGCTTATTTCACATCGCTCAGTGGCAGAAAAGACAAAGTTATGGCTTTACATCCTTTCACAAGCACTTCTTTATGACAAGCATTCCATTTGAGTGTTGAAGCATTGTTACAGCTATCCATTCAAGGCGGAGAGATATCAGTTTAGGCCAAGTTAAAGCAAATATAGTTAAGATAGATGAATTGTTGTTAATATGAAAGCTTCTTAAATCAGTATTCAAGATGGAGAGATAGCATTTTTAGGCCAAGTTATAGTAAATAGAGTATAGGTAAGATGGATGAATGTAGTTAAGATGAAAAGTTTGAAATATTTGGTTGTTTTCTAGAGGCAGATCGAGAGCAGTGTGGAGGGTCAAGGTTGGTGGTGTATGAGGGAGGGTGATGAGTAGTGGGAGGAAGGGCCATGAAGGGGTGGGGATGGAAATGCCTAAAGCTCCTATAACTTTTCCCTCCCTCCCTCCCTCCCTCACAGGAAGAAAGGAGAAAAAGTTGAGGAGGGGAGGGAGGAGGAAGAGAGAGAGACAGAGAGGTTTCATCCCCTCCCCCTCTTGAATCTGGTGACTTCTTTTTTTCTTTTTCTTTTTCTTTTTTCTTTTTTTTTTTGGGGGGGGAGCATGTCCTGACGATTTATTTATTTATTTATTTTTTACTGGAAGGGTTCGATAAACAGTCTCCATAAACCCATTCAAAGCTGTATGTCCATTGAAGTATTGATACTGTTGGTGAAGGGAGAAAGAAAAGTGGGAGAAGAAGGGTGAGGGAGGGAAGAATGGATGCGTGAGAGGTGGAAAGAGAGGAGAGAAATAAGGGAGATTGAGGAGGGAGGGTTAAGGGAGAGGAAGTAGGGAGGGAGGATTGAGAGATGGAGAGAGAGAGGGAGGAGAGAGGAAGGGAAGGAGGGAGAAAAAAAGGGAGGACGGAGGAGAGAGACGGAAGGTGGGAGGGGAAGTTACAAAAAGGGGAGAGGAAGGAGGGAGAAAAAAGGGAGAGAAAGGAAAGAGGATGAGAGTTACAAAAAAGGATGAGGAAGAAAGGAGAAAAAGGTTGGAGGGAAAGGGGTGGGAAGAACAGAGGAAAGGGAGGGAGCAAGGAAATAAAAGGGAGGAAAAGAAAATGAGAGGAGGGAAAAGGGAAGGAAGAAAAAAGAGGGAGAAGACGAAGACGAGGGAGAGAGGAGCAGTATGGGAGAGGAATAGGGAAGAAAAAAAGGGAGGGAAGGGAAAGAGGGAGAGGGGTAGGGAGGAGGGAAGGAAGAATGGGATGAGGCGTGGTTAAGAAATTTGAGGTACATGAAAAGGATAGAAAAGGGAGGGAGAGAGAGGTGAGGGGGAGAGAAAAAATGGAGAAAGGAAGGAGGGGGAGGGGAGGAAAGGATGGAGGGAGGTTGACTAATGCAGCAATGAGTCAGAATGAGACAGCATACACGAACATATACGCACACGTGGTCACGCACACATACGCACACACGGTCACGCTTGCATACATTAGCACGCTTTGCAAGACAACTCACGTACACATGTTTATTGAGACACATGGGCAGGGTTATTCTCTCTCTCTCTCTCTCTCTCTCTCTCTCTCTCAGTATGCATACCTCCCCTCGTATCACCAAGCCTCACCTTCTTGCATCACCATCTAGCCAAAAATAGTCCATTGCTGGTAAGGTAGGGAGAGGGTAGGTGTGGTGGTGGTAGTTGTAGATTGTGGTAGCTGGAGATTGTGGTTGTAGGGGTTTGTGGTTATGATGGTTAGTTGATGGTTGTTATTCAGAGGGTGGTTGTGGTGGTGGTAGTTGGAGATTGTGGTTGTGGTTGTAGGGGTTTGTGGTTATGATATCTGTTAGTTGATGGGTGTTATTCAGAGGGTGGTTGTGGTGGTGGTAGTTGGATATGGTGGTTGTGGTTGTTGGGGTTTGTGTTTGTGGTGGTAGTTATGATGTGGTTGTTGTAATGGTGGGGTGGTTGTGGTTGTTGGTTGATGAGGTTAGTTGATGGTTGCTGTGGTAGTTATAATGATTGTGGTTGTGGATTATAAGTAGGTGTGGTTGTTTGGTGGATATAATTGGTTGTGGTGAAGGGGTTGATTGCTCCCTGTGTCTGTTGTTTTAGTTGTGGTTGATTATTCTCTGTGCGTGATTGTTATACCTTGATTGTGGTTGTTTGGAAAGGAAGATTGAAAATTGACTAAAATTGTGGATTGGAGGTCACATCTTATTATTCTTATTCTTTCTTTTTTCTTTTCCTCTTCTTTCTTCTTCTTCTTCCTCTTCTTTCTTCTTCTTCTTCCTCTTCTTTCTTCTTCTTCTTCTTCCTCTTCTTCTTCTTCTTCCTCATGTAAAATTGTGGATTGGAGGTCACACTGATTAATTCTTCTTCTTCTTCTTTTCTTCTTCTTTTTCTTCTTCCTCTTCTTCTTCTTCCTCCTCTTCTTCTTCTTCTTCCTTCTCATTCTTCTTCCTCTTCTTCTTCTTCTTCCCAGTGCTGTGTAGGAAAGGCTTTACAATGTGTATATTCATTGATTTTTTTTCCTAGGATGAGGTAATGTTTGTTGGTGTGCTATTTTTCTGAGAGAGAGAGAGAGAGAGAGAGAGTGTGTATGTACTGTATATTAGCCTACGGTGTGTGTGTGTGTGTGTGTGTGAGGGGAGAGAGAGAGAGTATATTTGTGTGTGTGTGTGTGAGGGGAGAGAGAGAGAGTATATTTGTGTGTGTGTGTGTGTGTGTGTGGTTTTTCCTAGTTTAACCCCTTCAGCCCGAGAATTTCCGGTTATTTTCTTGCTAACAACGATTTTCTTAAGCTTTCTCAAGACGCCCACAATTTCTAGGGAGTTCGAAGCTCTCTCTATTAGTGGCAATCTCAGTTGAATTAGAGAGAGGGAGAGAGAGAGAGGGGCGATGTTTTTGCTCTAGTGTAATTTTGTTTGAAGTAATGAGAGAGAGAGAGAGAGAGAGAGAGAGAGAGAAATTTGTGATATGCTTTTGTCTTGTGTGATTTTGTTTGAATTAATGAGAGAGAGAGAGAGAGATTTGTGATTTTTTGTTCTGATTTTGTTTGAACTAATAGAGAGAGAGAGAAAGAGAGAGTTTGTTTTTGCTGTAGTGTGTATGTTTGAATTTGGTAATGTTGGTAGTTTTGGTAGTTGTGGTTTGATGAGTCTGGTAGCTAGATGGTAATGTTGGTAGTTGTGGTAGTGGTAGTATGGGAATCGTGGTGGTAATATTGGTAATTGTGGTAGCGGTGGTAATGTTGGCAGATAGTGATGATATTGGTAGTTGTGGTAGGGGTGGTAATGTTTGAGTTGTGGTTACATTGTGATTGTGTAATGTTGGTTATTGTGATGTTGGTAGTTACAGTGAGAAATCTTTTTACTTGTTGATTGTTATGGTAATGTTGGTAGTTGTGGTGGTGGTAATGTTCGTAGTTGTGGTGGTGGTGGTAATGTTAGTAGTTGTGGTGGTAGTAATGTTGGTAGTTGTGATGGTGGTAGTAATGTTGGTAGTTGTGGTGGTGGGGGTAATGATGGTAGTTGTGGTGGTGGTAATGTTGGTAGCAGTGGATGTGGTGGTGACAGGGCGTTGCCTTTACGGTATAGTTAGAGGAAACAAAACAATGGTGGCTCGTCAGGATCCTGTTGTGGTGGTGGTGGTTGTGGTAGGTGATGGTGGTAGTTGGTAGTGTGGTTGTGGTAGGTGATGGTGGTAGTTGGTAGTGTGGTTGTGGTAGGTGATGGTGGTAGTTGGTGGTGTGGTGGTGGTGATTGGTGAGGTGATAATGATTGATGGTGGTCGTTGGTGAGGAGGTGATGGTTGTTGTTGGTAGTGGTGGTTGGTGAGGTGGTGATGGTTGATGGAGGTAGTTGTGGTTGATAATGGTGGATGTGATTGTTGGTGATGGCGGTGATGATGATGGCTGTGATGGATGATGGTGGGGGTTGTTGTGGAATGATTTTGTGGTTGTTTTGTAAATAGATGTATAATGAAGTTGAAGATGTTTTAAAAATACACACACACACACACACACACACACACACACTGCAGTAGTACCATCATGCAGTGTAGAAAATTGCCAAGGAAATTTTACAGGAAAGGCCGAATGGAACATGTCTATTCTGCGTCATTTTAACCTGTCGAGAAAAGTGAGTGATGATTGCATATTGCATAACGGTGTTGCTGTTGCATACCCCGTGATTGGCGTGGGAGGAAACACAGTGCTAAATCATTTCTGTATTATTTAGCCTTCAGTATCTCTGCGTTATTCAACCTTGTCTATGTTGAGATGGTGGTGGTTGTGATTGTTGTGGTGATTGTGGTTGTGGTTGTGATTGTTTTTGTAGTGGTTGTGGCGTTTGTAGTTGGGATAGTGGTGGTTGCGGTTGTGATTGGTGTTGTGGTTGTTGTGGTGATTGGTTGTGGTTGTGGTGATTGTTGTGGTAGTTACTGTTTTGATTATTGTAGCTGTGGTAGGAGTGTCTAGGTAGGTTGAGTTCGGTTTGATTGTTAGGACGGCATCTCACTAACTTCCTGTTCTAAAGTTACTTTGAAGATGTAGCACCTCTTCCTTAGCGATTTATTTTGCATATTACACCTTAGTATTCTCTTGTATGTTATTTGCACAAAAAAATTAAAGCAAACATACAGGAGAATGCTAAGGTATAATATGGAAAACCAGAGGGGCACTCAGTGGAGCGCATCTCTCAGACAAGGGCAACGTCATTTCCAAACCACTCTTCATAATGGGTTAGGTTGTCTCATCTTTGTTTAGCTTTTCGCAAAAAATGTTTTCCGGATCCAGAATCTAATACAATCCGGATCAGTCCCAAAAGTTAATCGATTGTTCCCTGGGACATGGGCTATCTACCCACCCAATTTGATCCATATCTCTCATCTAGTTTTTGAGTAATCCTGGTAACAGACAAACAAACAAACAAACAAACAGGGATGAAAACATACTCTTCTTGTTGGAGTGAATAATTCGCCAAGATGTAGGTGTTTAGATTTCCCTGCTAACTAAAATACGGCCTTTAAGCATACGGTCCTGCCTTATAACTTGCACCTGCCACCCTATACCTCCCTCACTTCCTCCGCCTCATCCTCACACCTCACCCCTACCTCGCCTCATACCGTCCCCTCAAGGTCAAAACACCCCCTACGTTTCCAATCAACATTTATTTGTATTTTTATTTTTTGGGCGGGGGATTTTTTTTTTTTTTTTTCCGATTGTATGTTTTTATGTGCGTGGATCTTCAGTTTTTGTATGTGCGTATTTTTTGTCCTGTGTGTGTGTGTGTGTGTGTGTGTGTGTGTGTGTGTGTGTGTCTCAACCGCATGTGTGTAACAGGTGTGTTGTGGTTGCCTGGTGTGCTGGGAATTGTTCATGAGAGAGAGAGAGAGAGACCTAAACAGAACAAACAGGAAACAGAAAGACAGGTGTGCAGGTAAAAGACAGAAGGGAGATTGAAAGGGTAACAGGAAAGGTGGGCAGGAGGGAGAGAGAGAGAGAGAGAGAGAGAGAAGGTAGGTAGGGAGGAAGAATAGGTAAGGTATAAAGACAAAATAATCTTTAGTATTTTTGTTTTCATCTGAGGGGACTGGGTCAGCTTAAAGTCCTGATTGTGTGGGCCTTTGGTATGAATTATGGATGAGTCTTCTTGGTTACTAGTCAGAATTATTCTCCCGTCTGACTGCACTAGGAAATCAGCTGAACTTAAACGGGATAGGTGTTAAACAAAGTAGCGTGTGTGTGTGTGTGTGTGTGTGTGTGTGTGTGTGTGTGTGTGTGTGTGTGTGTGTGTGAGAACCGCGCATCTAAGGAGTATCAGAAGGAAGTGATCGTCAGCTTTTACCCTCCCGGAAGGGAGCTGAGAGCTCATATAGTCCGATCTAAGGGCAAAGGTGTGACCTTCACACACGCACACACCCGTCCCCTTGCTCAAGGGGGGACAGTAACCACCCACTTCGTCAGTGAAACTTTTCGCAACCTGAGCGAGGCGCGAACTCCTGTCCACCAGTTGGCAAGCGAGAGCGTTACCACTGCACCAGCGAGCGGTGTGTGTGTATGCGTGTGTGTGTGTGTGTGTGTGTGAGATAGTAAAGTGAATCTCGCAACAAAGGAGACCAGAAGGAAGGATAGAACTGTGTGTGTGTGTGTGTGTGTGTGAGAGAGAGAGAGAGAGAGAGAGAGAGAGAGAGAGAGAGAATAGGCAGGTAGGCAGGAAGAAAGGCAGATTATACTCGACCCTTCTTTTGTCACACACAGGCGATCCACAGGTGGCCCCACACACACACACACACACACACACACACACACACACACACACACACCCGTATCTACTTGTTATGTATATGTCTCTGCAGTTATCCTCTCTCTCTCTCTCTCTCTCTCTCTCTCAGAACGTCGAACAGGATGAGCTTCCTTCGATTCTGCCTGTTTGTTGGTTTGTGACAGAGAGAGAGAGAGAGAGAGAATGTTTTTATATTTTCTTGTATGTTTGTTCTGATATCTGTTTGTTTATTCTTGGGAATGTTATGTGCTTGTTTGCGTGAGTGACATGTCCTTGGAGTGTGTGTGTGTGTGTGTGTGTGTGTGTGTGTGTGTGTGTGTGTGTGTGTGTGTGTGTGTGTGTGTGTGTGTGTTTGGAGGGAGAGAGAGAGGGAGTGAGGTGTTCCTTCAAGGGTGACCTCGTGCGCCTTGCTGTTCAATGCCTATCAGTGTGCCTCTCTCCCTTCTTTCTTCTCTCCCTCCCTTCCTTCCTCCCTTCCTTCCTTCCTTCATCTCTCTCCCTCCCTCTCGCTCCCTTCCTCTTCCTCTTTATTCATCTCTAAACTTATTCCTTACGCACTATGTTCACTCTTCTTACCTACCTACCTTCCCTCTCTCCCTTCCTCCCTTGAAATCTACCTACCTTTGTTTCTACTTTCCTTCCACTTCCTACTTACCTACCTACCTACCTACCTTCCCACCCTCTCTCCTCCCTCCCTCCCTCCCTTGAAGTCTACTTACCTTTCTACTTTCCTTCTGTCATCCGTCCTACTTATCTTCTTTCCCTCCTTCCTTCCTTCCTCTCCATTTCACTAACCTCTCATGCCTTTCATCTCTCTTTCCTCCGGTTCATTTTCCCTCCGTTCCTCCCTCCCTCGCAGTTTTCCTTCCCCCCACTGCCTTGGTCTGCCTCTCCGCCTCCTCCACACACTCACGTCTTTCTCTCTCACTGCTTTCTGGAGGCGTGGTCAAGTGGGTAGGATAGGGAGGAGGTAACTTGAGATGGGAGAGAGAGAGAGAGAGAGAGAGAGAGAGAGAGAGAGAGAGAGAGAGAGAGTTGATTGATTGGTTAAGCAGAGAATCATAGTAGAAAAACATGAAAGGTCAATGCCGCTGAGAGAGAGATAATTAATAGTAGTAGTAATAATGGGAGAGGCAGGCAGAAAGACAGAATGGATATCAGAAGCAATAATGGAAGAGAATTGAAGGGTTGGAGAGACAGACAGACAGACAGACTCCTTGACTGTTCAGGTGCCTTCTTATAAGACGGGATTGTTCTTAGGATCTATTTGCAGAAGGTGATGGTGGAGAGAGAGAGAGAGAGAGAGGATCGACTGTGAGAGGCTGCTGGTCTTTCTTCATTTTCTTCATTCTTCACCCTCTTCCTCCTTCCGTTATTACTTCCTCCTCTTCTCCTCTTCCCTCTTTACCTCCTCCTCTTCCTTCTTTTGCCTCCTCCTCCGCCTCTTCTTCCATTTCCTCTCCCACTTTCTGCCCCTTTCTTCCCCCATCCGTGTGTGTGTGTGTGTGTGTGTGTGTGTGTGTGTGTGTGTGTGTGTGTGTGTGTGTGGTTGCAGTGTAAATATGTTTGTATCTGTGTGTTCGAACCCGGATATGAAGCTATGTACATGGTGGACTTTTGTGTTTATGTGTGTGTGTGTGTGTGTGTGTGTGTGTGTGTGTGAGAGAGAGAGAGAGAGAGAGATCGTGGGAAGGGTTATGGTGGGTTGATAACTTCCCTTTTCATTTCACCTTCACGGTCACCTTCACTCACTTTCACTCCCCTTCCTTCCTTCCTTCCTTTATATATTACTCATCAGCATCCTCCTCCTTTCCTTCCTTCCTTCGTCTTCTCTACTTCATCCATCTTTTGTATTTACCTCATTACTTTTTCACGTTCACTCCCTTCCTTCCTTCCTTCCTTATTGTTTTTCATATGGTCACGTATCACTTTCCTGATTCCTCCCTCCTCCTTTAATTCTCTTCTCCCTTCCTCCTTCATCTCCTTCACTCCTCCGTCACATTCCTCCCTCCTTTCTTTATTCATTTCTCCCTTCCTTCTCCACCTCTCCTCTTCCTTTTGTTGCATTCATTATCTCACGCCCATTTTTTTTTTCTTTCCCTACCATCATTCTTCGTTCATATTCCTTTTATCATCTCCTTTTTTCTTCCATTATTATTGACATTGCTAGTGATCAGTCTCTCTCTCTCTCTCTCTCTCTCTCTCTCTCTCTCTCACCCATTTACCCACAATCTCTAATCATTCAGGTGTCAAGACTGCTGTGATAAGACAAAGGTAGTGTGATTGTGGGAATGAGGTTTTGGGGGACTTGCAAGATAAGGGTAATTGAGAGAGGGAGAGAGAGAGAGAGAGGGAGAGAGAGAGAGAGATTGCCCATTCATGTTTGCTCTGGGTATGTGTGTGTGTTTTGGTCCGTATGTCTTCTTATGTCGTGTTTGCAGATGTCTCTGTGTGTGCCCTTGTCTTGTGTGTGTGTGTGTGTGTGTGTGTGTGTGTGTGTGTGTGTGTGTGTGTGTGTGTGTGAGACCAATGCTGTGACTGCTGCGTATTGTGTGACTGCTAGGAAGGGGGGGGGGGAGGTTGAGACAGCGTGTGTGCACCAGGCATACCAAAACGCGTGTTGGTAGGAGTGTGTGTGTGTATGTGTGTTTGTGTCTCGATAGGTGGGTAAACAGACCGATATCATCATCGTTATCGTCACCACCACCTTCGTCATCATCATCATCATCATCATTCAGTACTTAATTGCTCCACCAGTAATAATTAATCTTCACCGTCATCATCATCATCATCATCTCGCACTTTATTATCCTATCAGTAGGAAATAAATCACTTCACTTATTAATTAGCTGATATTCACAAGAAAAATAATACTGATGGGATGCCGTCTCCTTTATTTTTTTTATTTTATTTTTTTCATTGTGTGTGTGTGTGTGTACATTTTTTATAGATGAGAGAGAGAGAGAGGGGGGGGGGGACAGACGGACGAGACAGACAGACAGAAGCGAAAGCTGATCTTGTGTTACGGTATGTGTGCGTGCGTGCGTGTGTGCGTGTAAGGTCATGTAGGTGCCCTTACCTGGGTAGGTCACTGATCGCTCCTTCTCCTCCTCCCTCCACTTCCCTTCGTACCCACCTTCCTCCCTCCTTACCTACCTACTTTCCTCCCTCCTTACCTACCTACTTTCCTCCCTCCTTACCTACCTACTTTCCTTCCTCCGTACCTCCTACTTTCCTCCCTCCGTACTTACTTTCCTCCTTCCGTACCTACTACTTTCCTCCCCCCGTACTTACCTACTTTCCTCCCTCCTTACCTACTTTCCTTCCTCTTTTGTATCTACTTTCCTTCAGCTCATCTTGCCTTCCTCCCTCCATTTCTACTTTCCTTCATGTCATCCTACTTTCCTCCCCTCCAACATTCCGCCCTTCATCTCTACTTTCCTTCATTTTCTTCATACTTTCCTTGCACCTTCCCTACCTACTTCCCTCCTCTTATCTCTACTTTCCATCAGTTCTTACTACCTTCCTCCCACCTTCCCTCCTTCCCCACTTTTTTCCCTCCATCTCTGTTTCTTTTTTCTGTTCTCCTTCCTTCTTACCTGTATTCCTCTCATCTACTTACCTGGTTGCCTACCTACTTACCTACCTGGTTGCCTACCTACCTACCTTCCTACCTACCTTACCCCTATATCTACTCTGTTCTCCTCCATTCCTTTATTTTTCCTCCAGTCGTCTGTTCCTCCCTTCTTACCTACCTTTCCTCCACTCCTACTTTAGTCTTTCCTCCCCTCTCTTTTCCTCAAGTTGTCTCTCCTTTTCCTCCCTTCTTTACCTACTTTCCTCCACTGATTCTTTCCCCCCTCCAATTTCTTTTTCTCCCTCCGACGTTCCTCCATTCTCCTCTTCCTGATTTTTTTCCCCTTCCCCTCACCAGAAAATAATAGAGATTGTGGTGAGTGGGTTAATTCTCTCTCTCTCTCTCTCTCTCTCTCTCTCTCTCTCTCTCTCTCTCTCTCTCTCTCTCTTCTCCTTGGCCTTGCTTTAGAGAAGAGGGGGATATTGAAGCAGTTTGTGTGTGTGTGTGTGTGTGTGTGTTCTAAGTTTAGCCTAGCACTTGTGTGGTGAATTGACTCAGATTAGATGATAAAAGGAGGATTGAAAGCCTTGAATTTTGTTGTTGTTGACTTGCATACTGACGATTGGTTACCGAGAAATTGGTTACCCTAGGATTACTCTACCCCTGTTACTCTAACTTGGCCTAAAATTACCATCACACCCTAACTTGGCCTAAAATTACCAGCTCACTCTAACTTGGCCTAAAATTACCATCTTACTCTGACGACCTGAAATTACCACCTCTCCATCTTGACTACCGATATGAACAAGAGATTAACACTAGAATGTAATGCAAATCACGAAGAAGTGGTATGGAAACGATGTAGAGCCGTAGTATTTTTCTGCCATTGAGCTACGTGAAATAAGCTCTAACAGGATGAAAAACCGAGCCAAGTTAAGGTGAAAGGAGTATAGCATAACTTCCATTGTTTGGCCACACCTCACGTCCTCCATCCCCTGCCCTGATCTATTAACTTTACCTGTAATTATAGTTCAGTGTAAATTAGGATTATAGTCGATGGTGATGGAGTTAGGGTGAGGGAGTGTAGGCAGGTGTGGAAGGGTGTGCATCATGGGCTGTGTAATTGCAATAAGTTACTCACACACACACACACACACACACACACACACACACATTGAGGAAGTGTTTAGTAGTGAAAGGAGTAGGCGACGATCCCGACTTGTATTCCTTCACTTGAAACTATGCCCCGAGACCAAAATGTAATCGCCTTTGGTTAGTAAGAAAAAAAAATCTTCCTCGGGCTGTTTTTTTGTACGAAGACATGCGGAAGTTATTGTGGTTAAAAATACGCATATTTTGTTGTTGTTGTTGTTGTCTGGACGTAAACCCAGTGGACTGCAGGCTGAATTTGCTCCTTAACCCACCTTCCTCCTTTCAGGGAAGTGGAGAAACGGTATCTGTTGTGTAAGTGTATGTAGGAAAGTTGAAATGCAGTCTAGGTTTAAGTATTTTCTACCCACAAGTTACTTAGAAAATGGTACAGTTTTCCCACGAGTTCACTTACAATTACTCGTACTTAGATCTGAGCCACTTACACAAGATATATGGTATGTAGGAAAGTTGAAGTGCTGTCTAGTTTTAAGTATTTTCAACCCACAAGTTACTTAGAAAATGGTGCAGTTTTCCCAGGAGTTCACACACAGTTACCCGTACTTAGATCTGAGCCACTTACACCCCGAGGTACACACTACACCTCAATTCTACCACCACCACCACCACCACCACCACCACCACCACCGACCAGTTTGCATGATGCCCCAGTTCGTGTTTCTCTGGCCGGTTCTAACTTTCTCGTGACCCACCTGTTCCTTCTTTTTTGCCAGTTTTTTTTTTTTAAGTCATTGGTGCCAGAAGATCATATTCAAGGATTTTGCAGTTGGTGTCTATTACTTGTCCATTCACTATTGCAATTTCAAGATGCAGAGTTGACGTCTCTTGTTTGTCCATTCACTATTGCAATTTTAAGGTGCAGCGTTGATGTCTAGTATTTGTATCTTCATTATTGCAATTTCAGGATGCAGAGTTGATGTATATTATTTCTTTATTTACTATCGCTTTTTCAAGATCCACTGCTCTTCTGAACTGTCTGGTAGCATCCCTCCTTCATTACGTTCGGCGTGTAGCACCCGTTTGTCAGCTTATACACCCCTTTCCTGTCTGGCTGTATAATGGAAGAGTTAGCCGATACTTTTGTGATTCGTGTATGCAACAGGTCAACTCTGGAACTCTCATCCTCAGTCTGAATTTCACTCTGCCTGTGACCCCCAATATTTTAAGTGCAACGTGCCCAGACATCTCTAGTTGAATGGATCTTTATGTTGGCTTCCTTTTGTTTTGCATTTCTTGGAACGAACAATTCAGCGGACCTACAGCCTTTGGTTCTTTCTTCTCTCCATAAATAATTACCACCTTTGAGCCTGCCAAATTAGAGAGGTTCTGTCCCTTATCGTCTGTACTATAATTCCTTCACCTTAACTTGGCCCAGGTGTTTGTCCCTTTGTAAATTATTAAATGGTAGAATAAAGCAACACTAGGGCTCTACAGTCTTTCCATAGCACTTCTTCGTGACTAGCATCATATTCTAATGTTATTGTTAAGCATTAAAGATGGATGGGTGGCAATTTTAGGCCAAGTTGAAGTGAAGAGAGTGCAGAGTTCCCGAAAGCTGGGGAGAGAGAGAGAGAGAGAGAGCCGTCAGACCCAGCCATTCATTGCCTCACATACTCATCCTTTCATTTACTTTCACACCCACTTATTCATGCCTCCCTTCTCTCTCTCTCTCTCTCTCTCTCTCTCTCTCTCTCTCTCACACACACACACACACACACACACACACACACACACACACACACACACACATCCGGCGACTTCCTATTTATTTTACTAGTATACCAGCTACCTTCATATGATTTTATTCAACATAGACATAGAATTGCTAAAGGTGAGATGCAGACACTAAAAGGCACCTTAAGTTGTATTTATGTTCTTGAAGTAGTCAGAATAAGCTAGTAACACGCCATAGGATGAAGGCGTCAATGCACTAACCTATGCCCTTCAACACTTCCTTCCCCTTTCTTGCCTTTTCTTACCCTTTCTTATCCTTCCTTGCCCTTTCTTGCCCTTCCTTTCCCAGTCTTACCCTTCCTTGGCTTTTCTTACCTTTTCTTATCCTTTCTTTCCCTTTCTTATCCTTTCTTACTCTTCCTTACCCTTTCTTGCCCTTACTCCTCCTTGTCCTTTCTTACTCTTTCTTGCCCTTGCCCTTCCTTATTCTTTCTTGCCCTTGCCCTTCCTTACCCATTCTTGCCCTTCCTTACCTTTCTTGCCCTTTCTTGCCCTCCTGTTTGGTAGTAGCGCGAATATATTAAGAGAAAGTGAAAATTCTAATCCACCATTCTTACACCCTCTTCAGTTCACAATCCCGCCATCCCCTACCCACCCATTCATCCCGTATCTCCTGACAAAATCTTACTCATCCCATGCCCATCTGTAGTCAGGTGGTTGAAGAAGTCGTCTGCTGTTAGGAAGGACGTGAGTTCGATTCAGGGTTGGAACAGGGAACTTTTTAATGATGTGACTATAGGTGAAACAGACCATACTTATTGAAACCCACCAACTTCTCAAAAAAAAAAAAAAAAAAAAAAAAAAAAAAAAATGGTCACTTTTGGACAGCCCTAGCATGGATTCAATATGGACGGTGGGTATTTGCGCGGAAGTGGTGATATGTGAAGGTGTGTGGGACGTAGAACGGCTGGGAATTAGGGAAGCGAC
Source organism: Coenobita brevimanus (assembly GCF_032717465.1). NCBI lineage: Eukaryota > Metazoa > Arthropoda > Malacostraca > Decapoda > Coenobitidae > Coenobita > Coenobita brevimanus. The sequence goes on along the minus strand of NC_137065.1, from coordinate 2,018,236 downwards.
TGTCAGACTTATACCCAGAGTAGGACACACAAATAATAAAAGACTCTCTCATTCATGCCCCCTCCAATCCTCCCATTCATGCCCTAATCCACTTATGCCCTCCCTGCTCATTCACCCATGCCAGCAGCAACTCTCAAACCTCCCCATTCCTTCCCTCACATACCCACCCATACTCACCTCACATACCCACCCATACTCACCTCACATACCCATCCACACTCACTTTACCCATACTCACCTCACATACCCACCCATACTCACCTCACATACCCACCCATACTCACCTCACATACCCATGCCGACTTGCTCATGGCCCCCTAACTCACCCATTCATGCCCCTGTCCACTTCTTCACGCCCTGTCTGCTCACTCACCCATGCCATCACGAACCCTCACACATTCTTCAGTTCACCCCCGACCACACGATCCTTCACCGCCCACCCACCCCCCTCCGTACCCCCTCCCCACACACCATCTCCCCTCGTACCCCATTTGCCTACACTCGCTCTCCTTAACCCTTTCCAGCCCTTCACCCACTCTTTCCCCCGCACCTCTTTAGCCTACACCTTCTCTTTGTCTACACCTTCCTTCTGCAGCCCTACAACCACTTACACCTCTCGTCAACTTTTTTTTTTCTATTACTTCTATGCCCTCAGCTTAACTCTATCTTCTGCTGATCACCTTATCCTTGTCTTATTTTCCAGACCTTTTGTTTTACACCCTTTGTCTTCACACCC